>NW_015112664.1:384530-397400 GCF_001443285.1 Poecilia latipinna | reverse complement strand
ACGTTGTTTTATTATGCCCTGTGTTCTTTTGCTTCACTGTACCATGCCGTGAATGTTTGGGGGGGGGGGGTGAAAAGGACGCTTTTAGGCACCCTGCGGCTTGTACTCGGATCTGAAAACAAACTCCCGGGCCCCTGGGACAAGCAGCTGCAGGAATGATTGAGTGACACAAAGATACGCCCTGTACATTTTACTCTGGCGTGTATAGGAGAGAGGAATGCATCAAAGAGTCGTCCAAATGTTAACAAACATAATATAATTCATGAACAAGACAATTTGGCCATAGGATAAAAGAGGATGAAGCAGAACTGCAGCATGGAAATGTAGTTTACTGCTAGTAACTGACCTGTAAGTAAGAACAAAGTGAACGATAATAAAAGAGAGACAGATATTTGGAAAGCTTTCTCATTTCTTTAAATCAAAGTCAGAAATCATTAGTTTTTTCCTTAAAAAAACAAAAAAAGTTTTCTACTGGAGAAATTTAACACAGTTGAGGTAAAGCCTGACTTTGATACTGAACACTTCAAGATATGAGTTGAACAAAAAAAAGAAAACCTGAAAATCTCAAACTAAGAAA
The DNA here is from genome assembly GCF_001443285.1 of Poecilia latipinna. NCBI lineage: Eukaryota > Metazoa > Chordata > Actinopteri > Cyprinodontiformes > Poeciliidae > Poecilia > Poecilia latipinna. Next base: position 396,823 of record NW_015112664.1, on the reverse strand, counting down.
TTTAAACAAAAGAAGACATTAAAAATGTGTATTACCAGCTACGTGTAAATTCTTGACCTCCACACATTCAGAAAGCACATATACTATTCACAAGTCAACAGTGAGTCCAAGATCTCTAAATTCATCAGTAACTAAATAAAAATCCTACATAGAAATCTGGCATTCCACTCTGGGTTTCTTTTCAGCTTACTTCCTTTTTGCATCTGTGTGACTTCACTGCTGTTATTTGGAGCACATGGCTCTCCATTTCCCACAGTTTAAGAAAATGCAAAGCTACAGTGAAATAAGATTCTGCGGTAACAGCTACACATGCATCACATGTCTGAACTATCCCACCTCTGGTTGACAATGGCAGGCAAGATCAAACATACCTGCTGCTACAGATGGAGCTGTGTAATGTGGTTTGTCATGACTGCAGTGTTTCAAACGTCTCACTCTAGTTTTACTCATTCTGTAACAGTGTGGCTCTTGTCCAAGGCACATTCCCCTTAGTGCGGAGGATGCACTTAGAACCTCTAGATCGAAGATTTCACAGTTTCTTCTTTATGCGATTTACGCAAATAGAGAATGTCACCATGCTTCAATGTGCATACTTCCATTTTTTTGCATTCTTCAAGTTTAGATATTTTTTTAAATTGATTCATAATATCGTAGGTCCACAAATATCCCACATCTTGATACTGCCACCACCATGTTCTGATACAGAGAAGGTTGTTTAGGGTTAGGTGTGGTGTTGTTGTTCATAGCATTGACTGATGAGATTCAAAAACTCAAATGTTGGCCTCACCTGACCAGCAATGCTTCGTCCATGTGTTGCTGGGTTTCCTACATGGCGTGTGGCAAACTGCCACTGGCTTTTTTAAAAAAAAAATTTAAAGTGGTCATATTTGTGGAGTACTCGACTAATATTAGCAGTCAAAATCTCCCAATACAGTCTCAATATGTGTGATGCAAAAACAGACTTGTCAATAGTCTCCAGCCTCTGATATAATTTCTGTTGCTTTTCCAGAGTTATCACAGTCCTACTGGCTGCTTCTCTGTAACATGCTTACCTTGAACAGCCTGCCAAGTCTAAGATGATGATTGCAATCTTTATCTTTTTGGATTACTTATTGGAAAGCCTGGGACATAGTTTTATAGCTCTGATTCGAATTAGTTTAAGAGCTGCTTTAGGCTTTTTGAGAACAGCTTTCCTTACCTGCTGGGTAGCCTTACCTTAGTCCTTATGTTAGCCATTCACCAATGTGGAAAAACCTGAGGGGTGTGAAATGCAAACCAACTGAACGATCTATAGATGCAAATTTGGATATTGTGTGATTTTCTTTCACTTTGACATTGTGCTGCCTTTTGTTGGTCAGCAGCATAAAATCACAATATGATCAATTAAACTTTATAGTTGTAACTTGTCCAATTGGGGGAAAGGGTGTTTGGTGAAGTACTCTATGTGTTTATAGTTGGGAAAATGCTGCTGTTTGTTCACAGTAAAAAAAGAAAAAAAATAGAGAAGTTAATTCAAAAGGACCACAGAGCCATTGTTGATCTGTTAAACATTAAAAAAGAACTGAGCAGAATGTGATTCAAGCAGCATATTAGCATGTGGCCACAAATCATTGCTGTAACCACTGGGATTGTCTAGTACCGTCAGCAAATTCCAAAAACTGAACCGAACAATAAATAACTGGCACAATTCACTCCTTTCAATCTGAGGAGCATAGATTCATTAAGAAGCAGACCTACTGATAATCAGGCAACTATAACACAAAATGACTAATGACTGAGTGATGAAATGCCATTGCTTTAACGGATTGATGAGGCTATAAATGTCACGTATCTCATGTTTGACATGGGATTTTTTTTTTTTTTTTTTGTACAGATGTGTTGGCAAAGTGATGTTGAAATTATAAACTACTTGAAAAATGGCAGTTCCTGATCCCGATTGCAAGAATTGAAACTGACAGCAAAAGAGTTGACAAATGGAAGTTCATTTGTAGTTATCCCAAACATATTTGGGGTGTTTTTATCACCCTCATTAAATTATTGATATGATTAACATCATTCATTGGTCTAATATGCAAATTGGCTGATGTCATTTAGTGATGTCCAGCAAATTTAGTACAACCTTTAGGCACTTTCTCTTATTTCAGTGAACTAACCCTTAGCAGCCTAATGTCACAATTGCTTTTGTAGACTAAGAATCTGACTAAATTGTTGATTTTCAAAGCAATCACTCACCGCTATCCACACTGGGACACATTCTTAAAGTGAGGGTATTTTTGCAAAATCACTGAGTTTTAGATTGTGTTATGATGTTATTCCCCCATCAAAAATATACCTGGAGTTCTATGATTCTTTCGTACCCGTTTGAGAAATCTGTGAATGTCCTGTGGCAGCCATTCAGGAGTGCCTTATAGCTCTTCATATAAAGCACCGTCTATTTAACCAAAGCTCCTCCTCCAGTCCCAAGCCTCACAGGTCACCGTCCCCCACGCTAATCCTCTAGACTAGCGGCAGCAGCAATTAGCAAACACCTGGTAAAACTGAGCTTATCATACAAACTGCTTCTCAGTTCATTATGCATAAAGGTTGTAGACGACATAATAGAGACCTGTGGTTATGATAATGTGCAGAAGGTAGAGTGTCAGAAAGAGTAGGGGCTTCTTATGGAGACAAAGATCAATTCCAATGTGTCAGATTGCAAATTTCTTTGAAGTTATTTTTGATATATACATCAATTTTATAACAACTGAAGGTAATATAATTGCATAATATCGCCCCTGTAACACAACAGTTGCACCAAAGCCTTGTGAGAAATTGTTTGTCCTTCTTTCTTCTGAAAATTCATTGCACCAGCACATCATTGCAAGTATGTACAAGGACATTTATGCTTCCAAATGTTTTTTGTTGTTGTTGTTGTTGTTGTTTTTCAAATACCAACATGAAAAACATGTCAAAGCCTTAAGATAGAGATTAAAAAACATCCTATTAAGACAGGGAAAATAGTAGAAAGAAAAAGTGAAAAGAAGCTGTGATAGTAAAGACGACAAAGCTCAGTAAGCCAGTGCGTGCAGGGAAGAGAATCAATCAGTCTTCAAGGGCCTGTTGATTAGACATTCTACAACCTTCTCCATCTTCGTTAGGCTTTAATTAATTCATAATACTGAAACAAATTACCTTTGCATGGATGAAAATTACACCTAAATATGGCGTGGCAGTTTGGCATTTGGTGATTAAATTATCTCTGGAGATACTTGGAGTTTGATAGAGCAGTGTTGTGGTGATGGAGTCCTGTAGCATTATTAAGCATGGAATAACAATACCTTTTCCATATGAAAAGCCATTTGTAATAGGAGCAAGAGAAGAGTCTGTTCACAGGACAGAAGAGTCCACAGTTTGTTTTTTATGCAAACTGCTGTCTTAAAACTTGTGACCTTTAACTAAGACCTGTGTTGATTGTGCTTTTTGGTGACTGGCCTTCGTCCTGTTGTGTGCAACTTTGTGAGACTAAAAATAGAGTGGCATATACAGCGTTTAATCCATTTTCTTCTGAAGACAGCCTTATCGTACAAAGAGGACAGATAGTGCCCCATCAAACTTATAATGTATTTTTATCAAACCCTCCTCAAGCACACACTGATGTGAAAAAAAAAACCCTCAACAGACAATGAAATATAGTAATAATGAAAACATCCACAATAGAATACTTTCTCATGCAATACAATAAAATAGCACCTGAGCCTGAAAGAAAGCAGGAGAGCTCGGTTTTGAAAAGCTGATAACGGAGTTAAAGAACAGAGTGGCCAGGCGTCTTTTCATCTCATTTTTATAGGTTACAGATTAAGGTAAGCAGAAAGCCGCACATTCTTATCTTTGTCTGAGCTCTCTGTTGCTCCTTGAGTTGGGGCTTAGATGAAGAAATGCAACGGTGCTTGTATAAAGCTTGCTATTCCTCTTTACTAGTTTTGGATGCCAGATAGGACCTAGTGTAGATGTAGTCCAATGAATATCATACTTTTGATGCAAAAATGTTCATTTTCTTTGCTTTCCCTTTCTTCTTTTTCTTCCTGCCTTTCTTCCTTCCTTAATTGACTTGTCATACAAGTGTTTCAATAGTAGCTACTGAAATGTTGACTACAAGCAAAACTCCCAATTTAAATTTCTGGTACGCTCCCCTGCAAGAGTCTGCCTAATAGCATTTGGCTTCCCAATTTTATTTTATTTTTTAAAAAGCACAAAAGCAAGTTTTGTAATTAACCTTCCATTAAAAAGGAGCTAAACACATACTGACAAAGAATAACACAATCAGAAGATTGGTCAAATAACTCCTTCCACATTTTGTACATTTGCAGTTTTTGTGCATGCATCGGTTTCAACCCACAAGTAAAACGTTTCACACACATTTTGTCAATCGAGGATTAAAATGTGTAATCTGTAATCTACTCTCCTTATGTCCAGCCACACCAGAACTCCTGGCAAAGTCAGAAATGCTTTACCTGGGCTAAGGAGAAGAAGAACTGAAATGCTCAGTTATCCAAAGTCCTCTTCTAAGATGAAAGCAACGTTTGTCCAGAGGAAGAGTGGGGAGGCACAGAATCCACACTGCTTCAAGTCCAGGGTGAAGTCACTGAGTGTGTGTTACCAGATGACATGGCACCCCAAACCATCACTGAGTGTGTGTTTCCACACTCAGTGATGGTTTGGGGTGCCATGTCATGTGTTGTTGTCGGTCCACTGTGTTTTCCAAAGTTCACAGTCAACGCAGTCATCTATCAGGAAATTTTAGAGAACTTCAAGCTTTATTCATTTTCCAGCAAGACCTGGCATCTACCAACACTGTGAAAGGTGCCAAAGGCCGGTTCAATAACCATAGTGGTACAGTGTTGGACTGGCCAGCAACCTGGCCTGACCTGAATGTCGTCGAGAATCTATGGAGTATTGTCAATGTCAAGAGGAAGATCAGGAATCCCAGACCCAATTAGGCAGATGACCAAAAGGTCATTAATAAAGCAACCTGGGCTTCCATTTCACTTCAGCACTCACCTCCGTGCCATACTGCGTTGGCAATTCATGCAAAAGAAGCCCCAACCAAGTATTGAGTACACAGAAAAACATACTTTTCAGAGGCCTGACATTTCTGTTTAAAATGCATCAATCTCATGTAATACTCATATTTTCTGAAACACTGAAAATTGTGTTTTCATTACCTGTGGGGCATAATCATCAATATTCCAAGAAATAAAGGCTTCCAATGAGCAACAAATAACATTAAGCCTTCATATTGTAATTGTTGATCTTTGAGTACCAAATTAAGGTATTCAAGTCAAATCATTAAAAAGAAAGGAAAAAGTGAATGTAAGCTAAGATTATTAATTTTTGATGCTAAAATCATCAAAAACATAGATTATTACAGTTATATTAGTGGCCTTTACTGACACACGTGTGGAGCATGAGAGAAATGGGAAGGTCCCAGCAGCTTGCCAAGTGATAACAAACGCACCTGGTACTGGCAATGGCAAAAGTAAGTGACAGTAAATGATTATCTGAAGTGATAATTGGCTCATGTCATGCAAATATACTGCTAGAGCTGGGATGTTAACTAAATTCTCCAAACGGTAATTTTCAACCAACAATTATTTTTATGTTTGAGTACCAAATTTAGGATACCAATGTCAAATGTCAAAAAAATAGAAAAGCATTTTGTAAACCTTGAGGCAAAACTCACAAAGCTATTCATGTCGCAGGCTGTGTGTGTGTGCAAAATGTACAAAAAGGAAGGAGTGTAAATAGAACCTCCTGCTCTGACGGATTTTACTTTGCGAACATTCAAGAGAGATACAACTATGGAAAATATCGAGATGCATTTCAGTTCATGACAACCTAAGCAAACAGCATGAGAGTGTCAAAATCTGCAGTTTTTGCAACATCTGAATGTTGTGAAGTGCAACCTGTTAAATTTCATGGTAATGGAGAAAGTTTACAAAAAACAGTGCATGATTGTTGCAAAGGGTAGAATTGATGTTCATTTCCTGTGACGTGCAAATGGCTCCTCTAAATAGACACTTTCTATAAACAGTCTGACACAACTCAGTACACTTTGAAGTTTCATAAATGTTTTTTTTTTTTTTTTCCTTCTATGAATGACTTTGTTGACGGATTGAATGATTCGAATGCTTTTTTTTTTTTTTGCAATTTGCTCTGGTCTACATCATGCATAGGTTTAGAAACACAGTTTCAGTCTGACCCCCCACCACTCCTAACACGCCTATACTGGACCTTGAGTTTGAAGGAAGTATCTTCAGCAGGACCTTAATGCCAAAATCGGTACAAAACGCTCACATCCACAGGACTTGATGCCCGTTTTGCATCTGTCCATAATGTGTATTGTCCGCTTTTTTATATCAGGTGCAGAAATTAAGCATTGCAATGTAAAACTTGTAAACACTGAGCAAAGTACCTGGCGTCTTGAGTTTGCCACCAACTTATTTTTTATTAACAGGACTTCGGTAAATTGTTTAGACTCTTTGACAGCATTTGCTGAACTTGGTTGTTTTTAAATTAAGTCTTCATTACTTTAGGCATTGAAATTATGGAATAATTAAAGCAATAAAATATTTACGTGAAAACAAAAACCGCCCAGGGCAACGAAAATACTTTGGTACTTATTAGTGAACAGATTTATTTTCAAGACCCAGAAGTTAAAGCAATCGGTGCAGATCTCACAGCAACCTATAAACATAAGGGAAAATGCCGTTTGCACAAATACTACGTGCACGGAAACGTACTGTATATATGTTTGCCGGTGCTGGTTTGTTCACAGCATCTTGTTTGTTCTCGCTCTCTTTTGCTCTCACTAAAGGCACAGTACAGAAAAAAAAAAAAAAAAAAAAACCCCCCTCCGCAGGCAGCAGGAGCTGCCGTGTCAATTATCCTGCCCTGAACCTGCGCTCTCCTCTCTTTTCTCCCTCTTTCCTCTCAGCTTCCCATCCTCCTCAGCTCCTCTAATAGGGCCTCTCTCAGGATGATGAGAGGACATGCTCTCCTCTGATGGCAACGCAGCACAGCTCACAATGCTCTGTGTCAGGGCAAGATTAAGACAGGGCAGAGAGAAAAACATTCCTATCAGACGTGGAGGGCTCCGCGTGTGTATGCACGCGCGCGTGTGTGTGTACTGACAGGTATTAGAGCACGAGGTATTGTTGCCTGCTCAAAGGGAACATGCCAAACACAGAGGTGAGATACTAATAAACACAGAAGCCTCTTTACTACAAAGTGAGCATGCATGCACAGCATGAGCAGAGAAAGTGAGGGAATGCAAGAAAAAAAAAAAAGATATTGAAAGAGGAGGGGCCGGGGGGAGAAACGGAGAGAGAGAGACGTATAAACTGTCAACAATGTCACGGAAAATGGCCCTCAAATTAAGCTGAGCGTGTGGTTCTACAAGGGACTCAGGGAAATTGCCTTTTATCGCTTCCCAAACAATGGGCCGTCTGACAGCACAGGGTATGATAACACACACATGGATACACACACACATCTGACAGTGCTATTCCCAATAACTCAGCCAGTCACTATTTACATTATACCTCCAGGAGCCTCCCTCTCTCCAGCGCCCTCCCCTCCGTCTACTCCAGAGACTTTTACTGTCCCCGGCAGCTGCGCGCTTTCATGTGGTTAATATCATGCAAAATAGCAGCTTCTTATTTTTCCTGCTGGAACCTCCACCCGCCCCCTCGGCATCCCTCCTTTAATGGGGGCTAAGCGCTGTAAGCTGGCTGAGCTCGGCGGCCGCTCATACACACACCGCCGCGGTTATCTCCCCTCTCTGTTTATCATTGTTATTATTATTATTAATGCCGTGCCGTAACTGCCGAGCAGCGGACAGAGAGATGAAGGGAGAAGGGAGGAGGAAGAGACAGGGCGGCGGAGGGTGAAAGTGCTCCTGTGATGTGATGCTTGTTAAATAAACTGCTATTTATCGCTATGACAGAGAGATTATTTACAAACACACACTGCTATGTCACTGTCTGCGTTCTCGCTCTCTTCCCCCTCTGCCTCGGCGTCTTCGGTTTGATGTGCCGCGAACGCCCGGCTGGACGGAGGATTATGACGAGGGACGGCGTAATGAAGCGCTTCTGCGCCGTATAATATAAGGATGATAGAGGGCCTGTGAGATGTTGCGGTATCTGAAGGGATTTGTAATGCACTGAAGTTGGGGATAATGAGGGAAATGCTCATCACAGCCAAAAGCTAGTGTAAACTGTAATCTCACACATCCACCATTATTCTGATGGAAACTTCTAGAAGCAGCCCTCTTTATTTCTCAATTAAACTGTGCTCCCTAGTAAGCTGTATGTGTTTTATTCTCATCTTATAACAATCTTGAATAAAACCACAAAGGTGTTACAATATTTATACAAAGTTTATACAAGAAAGCTGCGGACCATGTCCCAGTCTAAATACGTATTTGACATCATGAGTTGGTAAAGGGTGACAAAGTCTATTTGTAAGGCAATGGTTCTCTAAAAAAAAAAAAATAACACAAACAAAAGATTGAGCAGTGGCGACTCTTCCGAGGAACAATCAGCCAAGCCAGACTGCTGTAAGAATGCATCAACTACTCATCCAGAAGGCCTCACCTGTTTCAGCTAAGGTGAAACAGTTAAGTGTCTTTCTTATTCAAAACTAAGAAAGACACTGAGATATTGAGGTTTGTTTATGAGTGTTAAGTTATGAGTTACGACCGCAGCCCCACAGACTCTGAAAGGACCCTGATCCTCCCATCTCTGCCGTTGCTCTCTGCCATCCAACTTACTGTCCTCCAGAAATCACCTTGGTTTTTAAGAAATGCCCAAGTAAGGCTTGTGTCTGGGCAAAGGTAAATTTAAAAATTAGTTCAGATACAACAGTTTAAGTATTGTTTTTATTGTATAGTTCATTGTATTTTTGGATTGTTGATGCTTTCAACTATTCCAAACGAAGCAGGCCGTAGAACTAGCTGGAGCTGAGGCTATCAGTGACTTAAACTTCACTCCAAAGAGCGGTTTGGTCAATGATAGTCCGGTAACATGAGCTTATCTGTTTATGGGTATTTTTTTCCTTTAATCTCTTCTCACTAAGCTATATAAATCAGTCTGTTGCCCAAGCATAATGCCAAGCTAAAGATAAAAGGTAGATGCTATTGAAGCTAGAGGTTGCCCCAGGGCTCGTGGCTTTTCTTTATTTGTGCGCCAGCTGTAGCAAACCACTGGCATTGTGGTCACGCAAGCACATTTATGGGTACGTCAACATAGATTAAAATTCAAGTCAAGAAGTTAAACCTAAATGATATAGATTTGTTACATCCCCAGAGTGCTAAATTAAATAAGTATTTATTTAAATGTCCATGACTGTGGCTTACAAAACGTGTTGACTGAAAAGTATGTCCATGTACTGTACGTGTTGAACGCTGTGGCATGGAGGAAATCAGTCATAGCCTCTGCTGAGGTGTCAGGGAAGCCAGGTTGCTTAAATAGTGGTTTTCAACTCATCTGAATTATTGGAGCTGGTCTCATTCGTCTAAGTTTTACCAATGTGGTAGATGTTCCCTGCTGAAAAATAAAATCATCATCTCCATAATACTTGTCAACAGAGGGAAAAAGGAAGTACTCTAAAACTTCCTGGTAGGCAGCTGCACTGACTTTGGACTTGATAAAACACAATGCAGCAACATCAGTAGCACACACTGGACCACCTGGGCACAGGTTTTGTTTGTCTCTAATCTTCCTCCAAACTCTGGGACCTTGATCTTTGGACAGGTTGGTAACAGTCTTTTTTCCCCTAAATCTTGGTAAGATGATTCTGTTTTGGGTTTTGAAGCACTTACTCCAGTCACAAGGCATTTCTTATGAAACAGTGAATCTCTCAAAAGGTCTTTAATGAACCCTGCTTCAAAATTATTCCAAGTTACTTGTGCATCTTTTCCCAACCACACTTTTCCCTTCTACTCAACTTTTCAATATTATGATTGGTAATAGTACTATTTTAACAATCTGCTACTTTAGCAATGACCCTATGAGTCATTACTAAAGTCAGTGACTGTGTAATAGACAACTACCCCGTCAGCACTCCTTACACGTTTCTTTATCAGTGTCTTAGTTAAATATAAAACAGAAATTTTCTGAGAAACTGAATTATTTAGGTATAATACATAATCATCAACGTAAAAGATAATAGTTGCTTTTCTGTTGTACGTAAATGCAGCCTAGCAAAAACAAGCCCATTGTCCTACGCAATGTGCTTCATACAGAGGGCCTGGGCTCTCGGTCATTGATAAACATTTGCTTCCTGCGTGGACTCTGTTGAAGTTTTAAATTTTACCCAATCGCTAACGTTTGCTAGTGATGTATGTAATGATGTTAGCCGGAAATTGCCTGTGATGTAAACAACCATCCTCCACTGCGAAGAGAGAATAGCCAATCTGAACGAGGCAGCTGTTGATGTTAATTAAATATTTGGAAGCGTGGCCAATACGGACTGAATGGCTTTGCTCACTTCCTCCACGCACATTGCTAAAACTACAGGTAGACTACAATTCTAAAACAGTGCACAGAATCAACAGTTGACCAATCAGATGCTTCTGACAGCTGATTGATCCGGTAGAATTTCTACCAGAGAGAATCCATGCAAATGGGAGAAAGCCCAGACTGTGCTGTAAGCGAGAATTTTTTCAAGTGGAGTTGCACAAGGAGGCAATGGCATTTAGAATATGTTCTGTGTTTTTGAATGGTAGGAATTGAATGGTATGGGGACTATTTTTAAAAATTGCTGAATGCATGAGACTCATTTCTATGTGGCCTCCTGGGCCAAACATTACTGAAGTGATGAACAGTAAACCTAAATAGATTTTAAACAAGTTTTTGTCTTGTGATCTGAAGAGCATGTCATGGCAGTGGGCTTATTTATAATATGATTTCATAAATTGTTCACATAGCTGACAGCTTGTGAACCAACATTGAAACTATTAGACAGTTGAGATGAAAGGAGATCTGAACATTACTTTGATGATTCTCCATAAAAAATGGTTTTATAGTCTTACACATATTACTGGGGTTTTATAAACTTAACTGAGGGTGTATTTACAGTATTTAAAAAAAAAATTATAAAGCAGAGCAGAGAACACTCTTCCGCTGCTTCACTCCCCCTTCTCCTCCCGCACTGCTTCCCTCCCTCCATTTCTGGAGTGCATTAAAGACCTGCGAGTTTATCAGACCTAACGTAGCATTAGCATATTCGGCTTTTGCCTGTACGACACTCTATTCTTCCTATCTTTGCCACTCGCTGCGCATAAACCTCACTAATGCTATCTCTGCCATTCACAGCGGACAGGGCCCCGCTAACGATGCTAATTAGCAACTGAACACAATGCTTGCTTCATCTCCCCTCCCACCTGTCAGGAGTACACGCGGTACAGCCTCAGAAAAAAAAAAAACATTGAAAAATAACTTTCCTCTCCTCGTTTCCTCCTCCTCTACCAACCACAGTTCTTTTGCGAAGCACCTTTTTATGTTTTGTTTAGCTTTGCGATGAAAACTCAAGGAGAAACTTTGCAGCATGCATCGATGTGTGTGGGAGAGAGAATTGGTGCAAATTCGTTATACGAAAATAGGGAGTACGGAGTGCTGGGTGTTGCAGCAGCATACAGTGAAGAACTGGTAAATGACAGAAGTTGAGAACATAAAAAGGTGCCTCACGTGAGACTTATAATACACAGGTTAGAGAGAGTCTGGTGACTAAGGAAACCCCACACCGGTCGCCCTGCAACCATCTTTACTCTGCTGTCAACACCTTAAGGGCATTCCTTAGTTCACCTGCTAAATGAAAAGAGTGAATGTAGTCTTTCTGATGCTAAATAGAGTGGTGTGTTTGTACTCCCCAGAGGATGCAGAATCCAACTTCATCAATTCAGCCAGCTGCCCACACACGCAAGTGCTTGTTGAGTGTATCTGCGTGGGTTAATGTGTGTGAGCGCGCGCGTGTGTGTGTGTTGAACGTATTGTTTAAGTGGTAGTTAGAATGCTGCTGCAAAATCCGCTCTCTAAAATGGTACTCATATTCTGAAGGGCCCACAGGGTTTTAGTGGCGCTTGCTAACGAGGCATTCATACTGATCCATTACAGAGTGCCAAACATGCACACACAGTGGAAGATTTACAGCATACATATGCATATATAGCCTTGAATGTGTGTGTGTGTGTATATATATATATATATATATATATATATATATATATATATATATATATATATATATATATATAT
>NW_015112664.1:377885-379271 GCF_001443285.1 Poecilia latipinna | reverse complement strand
TCTAACATTTTTTCTACTTTTCAAACTCAGAAATGTTCTTGTTTTGTCCAGAAATTTTCAGAAATAATCTAAAAATGTCTGTTTTTATTTGTTCTTTTGGCAGAAATTTACTCCTCTATCTAAATGTACTTTTCTATCTACAATAATCCCAATGCACCACCGTAGTTTTGTGTCGCAGTTTCTCTGAGCATCAACAAAAATGCCATTCTCAATATGGCGGACACGCTGACGTACTCACGTTTCGCCTCTTGATTGATTGCCCCGCCCTTTTGAATCCCACCTAGCTGCATTATCAATTGGGCTTCAGGGGGCGGAGCGTGTGGTCGACAAGAAACAATCACATGTCTGGACGCGGACAGGTGAGTCTACCTGTGCTCGTTCGGGTCTGACTTCTTCTTCGGTGTTTAAATCAGCTGATTTAACAGCAGGTCAAAGAGCGGGGTAGGGATGGTTAGCGAGTCTCTCCGTGAAATCCGGTTCAGCCCACCTTAGAGAGGTGGTGTTTCTTTAGCTAAGATGAGAAGGTAACATTTGCGGAGTTACGTCACGCCGCTGCACCATGGCAACCGCTGCGGGACGCGCCATGAGCACCAGAGCAATAGAGGCTCAGATCTACCACACCAGACAAGACCCAAGGTGTAGGTTGTGCAAGGAGGCCTCTGAGGCAGTCCAGCACATAACAGCAGGGTGCAAGATGCTGGCAGGGAAAGCGTACATGGAACGACATAACCAAGTGGCGGGCATAGTGTACAGGAACATCTGTGCAGAATATGGACTGGAAGCCCCAAGGTCAAAATGGGGGACACCCCCAAAGGTGGTGGAGAATAACCGAGCTAAGATCCTGTGGGACTTACAGATCCAGACAGACAAGATGGTAATGGCGAACCAACCGGACATTGTGGTGGTGGATAAAGAACAGAGGAAAGCCGTTGTGGTGGATGTAGCAATACCAAGTGACTACAACATAAGGAAAAAGGAGCACGAGAAACTGGAAAAATACCAGGGCCTCAGAGAGGAACTGGAGAAGGCCTGGAAGGTGAAGACCACAGTGGTGCCTGTGGTCATCGGGGCCCTCGGGGCAGTCACCCCCAAACTGGAGCAATAGCTCAAACAGATCCCAGGAACAACATCAGACATCTCAGTCCAGAAATGTGCAGTTCTAGGCACAGCCAAGATACTGGAGGAGAACCTGAAGCTCCCAGGCCTCTGGTAGAGGACCTGAGAGCTTCAGGTTCTCCTCCAGTATCTTGGCTGTGCCTAGAACTGCACATTTCTGGACTGAGATGTCTGATGTTGTTCCTGGGATCTGTTTGAGCCACTGCTCCAGTTTGGGGGGCCTTCTCCAGTTCCTCTCTGAGGCCCTCCAGTTTCTCATGCTCCTTTTTC
>NW_015112664.1:358224-374367 GCF_001443285.1 Poecilia latipinna | reverse complement strand
TATTCAGCTTTACCTGTATAATTATTGTAAAAAAAAAAAAAAAAACTACAATGGTGTTCACGCAATGTGTTTACCTGTGAGAGTTAGCTCATTTGTGGTGGAACTTTAAAGAAGCTCCTAATGTCTGGGGGGGGGGGAGGAATCATCAGAAGGGACAATGACGCTAATCCAGCTTTAAAGTACAAAACGTGATGCTGAAAAATTGTTTTGTTCCTTTCATCCCAAGGTCAGGCACTTTGAGCACAAACAACGGCCGCAGCCTCACTGCAAACTCATAAAGTAGCAAGGCACATGAATTCATCTACAGCGGAGTGTGTGTAACACTGTGCTCTTTGTATCTCTGCGTCTCTCCCGCTGTCCTTTTAAGACATTGATTTCTCCTCATGACAGACTGAAGGCTCTAAAAATGGACAAAGATGGAGTGATGAATGGCTGCTGTCCTCAAGAGAGATGCTTGTTTTCTTGTCTCTCCTTGATGAGGCCACAGAGAAGACTCTGGGTCACAGGTCATGAAGCCATATAGAACGACATAAAAAAAAAAAAAAAAACACAAAAAAACCTCACTTTACTCTGTTCAATAGGTCCACGGCTGCAATTACCTATAAATTGTTCCCATTAACCATGTCAACCTTCATACAAACTCACTTTGCAAAGAAATCTGTCGTAAATATAAGCACGAATATTGTAGAGAAAATAAACAGATACAGACATTACATGCCTGCGGGTTTAGTACAGCAATATTTAATAAAATCTGCTCAGTTTTTCGTAATAAAGCGCTGTTTGACGGTGACATGTGTTGCACGCCGTGTAACCTGGAAATCCCCACGTACGAGCGTATGTGAATGCGTTTGTGTGTGTGCATCCAGGAGCCAAGGGGTCAGCGAGCAAGGGGCCAGGGAATGCTCAGGGATCTCAAAACCAAATTCCAGCTAGACAAAGCGCCGTCTGTACAGTCTGCAGCATAAAGGCTGGAGGGATGCTCCGATAGGTGAAAACGTTGTCCTCTCATTCTGGTCTTCTTAAATTCGCTCTGTTGTTGCAGAAATAAAGTTTAACCCTTTCTTGTTTCTGTAAAGTGGAATCCATTAGTTTACCAGTAGCAAAATTGTCAGTGTTGGGGCAGCGAGGTGTTTACGAGGTGATACGTTGCATGTGGAAGCATGTGTTTCTAACGTCTTGTGTAAATTATATTGGTGTGTGCGTGCGTGTGTGTGTGTGTGGTCAAGTTATTATGTCTGACTGTGGAACGTAGAGGTCAGGAGGGGCTGACCTTCCCTGAGGCCTCAATCCGGTGCAAAAAGGGGAGGAGAGGAAAAGAAGCATCATGGGAAACTGAGAGCAAGCTGTTTTTTTTTTTTTCCTGCAGTAAAAAAGCGGTTTTCAAAATTATCCATATGCTTTGAATGCTTTGACATTTTTCAACGCATTTTACTGGGACGTTATAAGATATATCAACATAATGAAGCACCATAATTCTCTTTAATGAATAATTGTCAGGTGACAGGAGAGTATGAGGATTCCATTTGCAAATTGCCAACAATTTCACCCATTTGCTGTTATACCCCTCACTAAACCAGTTGACATGGCAACTACCCCAAAAGTGGCCAGGAAAAAACCCGCTGTTTAAAAAAAAAGTATGTTCTGTTTAAGGTATACCACAAAACCATGTGGAGCACACAGCAAATTTGGATGAATGGTCATATGGGAGCAAAATTACATGGAAAACACTACGCGTAGTTAAATATTAACACTGCATGCCACACTGAAAAGTGACACACAGTGGTGGCTGCCACCATAAAAATCTTGTAAATATCCCATATTATGGCGACATTACGGAGCACGGTGGGAAAAGGGGTAAAAAAAGGTAGTTTCCCGGCCAAAACGGGAGACTTGACAGTTATGCTAACTTCATCAAATTGCAGTTCCACAAACTATTGAAACTGGTAAAAATCCATTACTTTCCTTCCACGTCCCAAGGATGCACCACTTTAAAGTTTTTTCAGAAAGTAAAACATTTCAGCACCGGATCTTAAGTTTTAAATAGCACATGAAAACTAAAATAAAACACCTCACACAAACGTGCAGCAGTCACATACTGTGCTATGTGGATACACCTGCACTTCCTTTGTCACTGCTATTTGATGCCTTCGTTCTCTTGGACCTTTACCGTTTTTTTCTTTCTTCTGTGCTCTTTGCTCCTCCAAACCGTCCTTCAGACTAAACAAACGCCACTTGGCTGGGAACGGCTCTGGATCCAGATGCAGTTCCTCTCTTTCCGTTACTCGCTCATCCTTCAGTAACCACCTCCCATCCCCACAACCACACACATCTAACCCTCTTGACTGACCTTTGACCCAGCACCTTTCCACCTTCTCTGTCTGAGTGCAGACACACCTCTCTTCGCTCTCATTCAGTAAAACCCATTCAGTTCCTCAGTTCTGAGAAAGTTGAGAGCTGTCTGTTGCTCTTCTTCTCTGGTCAGTGTGTTATTTCTCTAGGGAGCCGGTGGTCACTGCGTCATTTTGATACCTCAGATGTGTTACCGAACAAGTAGAACAGAAGCCACCACAATGGATCGGAGTGTGGTGGATCAACGGTTAAACACAGGCAGGCAAACGTCTCCCATCGATCTGTATTTAATTATTGTAGTTAATATTTTAGGAAATAACGGGAAACCACTGCAACTGCAGTTTGCTGCATCCTAAATGCACTAATTTGGGATATTGTGTGTTGTTCCTCCCAAATCCTGTCCACAAACGCAATACATCGTTTCACACTTATGCTTTTCTTTCCACAGTCTTTCATTTTTCTATAGTCTTCTTTTGCACAAAGTATGCAAATTCATACACATATTACATTAATCCAAATGTAAAACTCATTTAAAGATGCTTAACGAAAGTGCTGCAGAGTTCTGAAACAGATCAAACCAACAAATACGCACACAGATTAAAATTAGTGTAACAAAATATAAAATAGCATAGAGTAAAATGTAATACAATGAGTGTAGTTCAATAAAAATACAAGCAACAGCATGTCAAATGTCACATAGTCTTACTACACTTTAAATCTGCTATTTTTTTCTGTCTTACATCAGCTGAGTTTTTTTAGGCAAACACAACTACAACAGAGATGTCTGGCAATATTGCGCATTATCTTGTTTGGTAAAAATGGCTCATCAGCAAGAAGACTTCATACGACTTAAAAACAAACACCATCAGGTTTGACGTGAGAGAAAACTCATCTTTTACCGAACATGAGAGAATTTCTCACACGGCAAAGGACCAAACGAGACATATGAAGAAACACTCATGTTTAGACAAACATTTAAGCTTCCTCTTGATATTAGGTTATTACAGCTGAGAGCCTTCATGAAAAAAAAAAGCCAATAATAGACGAACTACTAGTCCAAAATGTGGCTCCCTGGTTTATTTCTTTCAACTTGCCAAAGGGCTAATGTCAAATATTAGTACAACTGCATCTCCACTTCCCTGGAGCTTAAAGAGAGCCACCTGAAAATTCAGGGCCACCCTTCTGACCTTTTTCCTCTTAGGTCTGGAGTTTTTTCCTCCTTAACCGCCGCTTGAATTCATCTGCAGAAATGTGCGTGTGTATGTGAATGTATGTGCGGAAAGATCTCCAGTGATTCGTTGAACCCCGCAGCCAGTCTCATTTCAGCACTTTTCTAAACATCACCTCTCAGAGCTCATTCCCGGGATAAAAGACAACATGGAAAGAAAAACAGGACAGCAGCAGAAAAAGAAGGAAATGTTATTTAAAAGGTACCAGACCACAGCATTTTCCACTGATATTATATACTCCCCATCCACTCCAAAATATATATGGGCCATGGTCCAAGAATGTGAAAATAAAACACACAGACTCAACATCTGGAGCAACCTGAACAAAACCTTCATTTAATCTGCACTGAATACAGCATTCTGCCGTTCCACCTCTGGCCTGTCTCACTAACCCACACAGAGTCACATACGGTATATTCAGATCCACGTCGACTTCAACAAGACTGCAAGTAATTACATGCATATGAATCTCAAAGCTGTCTGTACAAACACGGCTGCCTGAGTGCACGGGACAGCTGAAGGATGTTTGCAACACGGAGTCATGAGGTTTCCCTTAATGGCATTTTTGGTTTCGTAATGCCAAAAAGTGCATTTCCTACAGGAAAGTAAAGCTGTAACAGAAAAAGTAACCCAATACAAAAAAAAAAAAAGTAATCGGGCACAATGGGAGCCCAACAAACACAACTTTCCAGAGAGAGGAGGATTTTCTCTTGTAACATTAGCGAGGAAGAATTCTAATGGGTGGGAAGATAACAATCTTTCCAGCAGTATCAAACGCACAGATGCACAAACAAACATTGAGGCACACTTGGAGGGAACCTGAGAGATGACAGAGCGAGAGCCTGAGAGTCTGCTCCCAGAGATAGAACTGTCAAGCCAGGTTTACAAGCACAAAGATGTATGTGTATGCGTGCACAATATGTGTGTGCGTGTGTGTGTGTGTGTGTGAGACGTACACGCTGGCGTGTTTCATCTTTGTAAAGGATCAGATAACCTGTAACCTGCAACCTCAATCCAAGCTCGAGAAGTGATGGCAGAAGACACAGACATCAAAACGGAACATCACTGACAGCTGTTTATATGCACTACAGGCGTCCTATCAGGGACACCCTCTCTGACTCTTTTTTTTTTCCACACACAAACACACACGGACGCGCACGCGCATGCCTGTGCAGAATTATAGTGTGAATATCAATAACCCTGGACCCACACCATGAAAAACAAGTTACAGCGAATGAAAGCTGACATCTTGAGCAGCACCTGTAAGACACATTGAGTAACCACATTTGTGCCAACACGGGGTGATGTATTGGTGTCCAGAGATGTCTCTCGTGTAATTTTAAAATCCATTCTTCCATTTTACATTCGTTTGTTGAGGTTTCAAGTTTCCTCTAAATCTGTCTGTACGGTTTGATCGAGAAAGCGGTTTCTCCTGTTTGGTCTTTAAAAGTGAATCCCACTCCCTATAATACACATGTGTCAGCTGCAATACAGTTGATAGACTGGGCTATGGTCTATAATCTCTGGATGTTTATTTTAGTTTTCATAATAAATGCAGTGTGGAGATGTTTCTCTAATGACAAGGGAAAACTGTTTCCAAAGTAAATGTTTTTGCATGGAGGCTTTACAGCTGTATATTTGAATTAGATACGGTGTGATGTGCAAAACATTACATCACATACTTTCACCTTTTACTCCCTCGAAACATCATGATTTATAAGCAATTTTATAAAAATGAGAACAAATAAAGTTGAATTTTTCCTAAGATGTTTTAGAGTATCTTGGGACTTAAAGCATATCAAAAATCTGTCCTACTCAGACAAATCAATGCTTTTGATAAAAGTAGTCAAAGGTCAACCTCACGAATATGTTCTTGGCCTACATCAACAAAAAGCATCTAGAGCGTGTTAAATGTGACAACTGGCACATGTTAAATGATAAACCGCACCACACAGATCCTGAAGTTGCAGTTCTCATGCAAGATAACTTGGCTTTGCTTGTTTAGTGCAAACCAGAGTCTGGAAGTCCTTCAACACCTGCCAAAATGAAGACCGCCCCAGGAAACGAGCTGTGGTCAATTTACTTGCAAAGACTTTTACACTTATTGCCAACCCTCTGAGTCGACCCTTTTTGTATTGAAAAGAATCAACATTTCTGAGTAAATCATCCAAGGCTGACATATACAGTCTGGGTTGAGACAGCAGACTGATAACAGTCAGCATTGAGGGAAATGCACATCTGGAGCAAAGCCATTTTATTAATTAATGTTGCCTTTAACAGACGGGAAGACTGTTCAGTTGTGAGTCTCTGTAACATGTGTCTCCAAAGGTCCTTGCCTTAACTTTCGGAATTAATGCCAGATCTGCATCTTAGGAGTCTGGTGTCAGGAAAACACTTCAAGGAAGGATCATTCAAAGCTTAAAAAAATCCTTAAATGTAGATTAAATCAACCTGGAAAGATGTATAAGGCCAGAGCAGGGACCTTGAGTGGTAGCTAATTAAATTCCTAACCCTGTTAGTGACTAAAATGAGGAAAAACAAAAGATGACAAGGTTTGCTGTTCTGCAGATGTGCACCAACATCTTTTTCTTTTGTATGTAAATGTAGTAGCGAAACCTCAGTACAACACACACACACACACACACACACACACACACCTCTAAAGCAATCCAATTTGGTTTCACCAACACACTCTGTCTTTCTGCTCCTCACCTTTTCATCCTCTACTCCTGCTATATATTTATTTCAAGTATGAGCTTAACCATCTCATTGTCTCCCGTCCACTTTTTCTCCTGCTTCAGTTAATTCATAAACAATGTCATGATTGAATATTATTAATTCACATCAGCTCTCCCTGATGACTCATTACAACCCTTCAGACAGAGGGAACAGGAAACGGGTATACACACAATATGAGACTCGAGCACAAACTAAAAGTTCACTTTAGACACAAATTTCCTTTTACTTCCTTTTGTCAAAGTCTGACATTGAGTCCCAGACAGACACAAACACATGTGGGTTCACACATTATAACTGCTACTTTGAACCAGCTCTGGTCGGGTGTTGGTGCGAGGTCAGTGGCACAGTAAAACACAGAAATGGAGAACAAACTAAAGAGGAAAGCTTTTTTTTTTTTTTTAAAGGCCTAAACGTAACAGATTGATTTTCAGTGTCACCTTCTCAGTGTCTGAAAATGTGTGTTTATTATGTCACTGTGTCTGCAGGACGTTCTTCTGTAGAGTATGACGGAGACATCTCGACAGTCAAGATATAGTTAGAAAGTTGTGGTCATGGAATGAGAAGCATGTGATTAAGCCATATAATAAATATAAGAGACTTCCCATTAAATCAGAAGATCTCTAAGAACATATTATGTTGCAAAGGCAGTAGAAAACTGAAAAAGATTCAATAAAAAAAAAAATCACCTTCATTGAAACTGTCTTTGTTTAATATATTCGCTTCACCTAATGCAAAGAATCTGAAGCTACTCTCATTTTTTCCCCCCTGTAAAGTCCTTAACATATTATTTTATTATATGAGCATTTAAAAGGAGAATGTCACACAGTTAAATGGTCATACACACAATCACTGTTTAACATCAGCCAATTAGTGGGAAACAGAGTTGAACACTTTGCAAACTGTGAGGTGTGTGTCAGTCGATAAGAGGTTAAACCCAGGGTTCAAATATAAACAGCTGGATAAGTCACAGTCAATACCTTCCATCCCCTGGCCACTGGTCAATACTTCCACAGCAAAGAAAACAGAGACACACACTAGGTATCTGTGTTCCTGTTCCACAATAAGGTTTTTTACTGAATATGCTCATCAGTTCGTACGCAGTGTACCGAGTTAAAAACGTAAAGTTGTGTGACAGACAGCTCAACTTGTGAGGAAAAGAAATGCCTTCGTTTGTTGACAGTAAAAAAACGATGAGAACACAATAAAAGAAAATATTAGACATCATAGCAACATGCAGTTGTCGTAGCTGTACAGGGAACAGTGTGGCTAAAATGCTCGCTTAAAAAAAAAAAACGTCTTAAGTTGCTTTTTAAATGCATCAATGGAGTCCAGCAATAGTCATAGTGTGGGAGTTCAATCCATAATCTTGGTCCAACAACCTCCTAAAGCGAATGTGAGGGACCATAGGTAGTTTCTGCTCTGAAGATCTCAGACTACAAGAACAATTGTCAAGGTTTAATGCTACGCTGGTAGTGCGTTGTAATCTGTGCCCGCAAATCACTAAAGCTAAAGCAGCAGCGCTCCTGTAGGAGAATGACACTCCCAGGGTCAGTAAATATAACTTACGTAAACAACCTGATTCATTGGAAAGGGACACAACTAATGTCCAGGGAAAGTAAAAAATATTTTGCACTTATATTTTTTTTAGAAAAGGGTCCAATGCTATATAATTCATAGCAGTGAATTCAACTTTTAAGTTTTACTTTTTTGATGCAGATTTCTTTTTTTGTAGCAAGCCAAGAACCAAAGACTTACATTCTGTTGTACAAAGTTCTAAAGAGGAGAATATTATTCTTGTGTGCACGTACACGTTGACGCACGGTGTGTGTTCACCTCAGTGCTAAGCCATAGAGGAGATGGACTCCATATGCATAGTGTTTTCACAGCCCTGAAGGAAATCATGACCATAGCAGAAAACCCACGACTTATTTCACTAAGGCCTCATTTGTCTGTGCCCCTGTGTGTATGTGTGTGTGTGTGTATGTGCATGAGTCTGTGAGAGACAGAGAGGAAGAGACCATGGTGTGTGTGGGCATGTGCACTATTTGTGTAAGTCTGTGTGTGTTCCTTGAGTAATATTTTGTTTCTATGCTGGCATGCAAAAAGTGTATCACACCCACTTTCCAACAACCAGCACAAAATGAGGATATACATTTCTTCCCCTTTGCATACAAGGACGTTATAGGTGTGCGCACAAGTTCTCAGTTGTTTTTTTTTTTTAATATAGATATGCTAGATATATGACCTCTCTCAAAATCAGTTATCTTTAAAAAATAATAATAATTCTGAATCTCCTGATCCAATAGGCCTTAGATAAGGTTTCAGTTATTTATCACAAATTTTGAAGCAGATTAGAGATTATGAGCAAAACAGAGCAAATGTTTTAATTTGGTATTGCAGGTGTTCTTTTGGTTACATCCAACAAACCATTACGTATCTCAAATGCACTTTACTGACATATTAAGATGTGTGGTTTCATGTGAATAATAACGCACCATAATCTTGCTAAGCATATGACATTGTTTATTTTTTTATTTTTTTATTTGCATTGCAGCAGAAAGGAAAAATACATGCTATACATTTGGCACTGATGTAGAGTTTATAGAAATCCTATGAAATTGTTGACCCGAAAATATTGGTACTTCATTCCTTGTAATACAATGCAAACAAACAGAATGTAGTGATAAGATCAACTCAACTCGAAAAGAGAGCCATCACTGTAGCAAACAACAATGACACAGTTCATTCTGATAAATGACATATCAGAATGCACAAAATGTATAATAACTGCTGGAACATGAGGTTTTCAGTGTTTTTCAGATCTTCATAGCCAACATACATAAGATGCGTGCGACAGCCAATGCCTCGTGTGTTCAAACTGTTCTCATACGTCTCGGTTATCGAAGAGCAGCATCGTGGGAGAGCGTCGCCCTTAAGTTCTCAGCATAGACACGCATCTATGACCATTAGCACCTAGACACAAATTCAGAGTGGATTTGTTGATAGCTTCGGATGAAAGCTCCGGTGGGGCTTTATCATTGTGATTAAGTAGGGAACCAGCAGCTATCACTAATGGCAAGCTCACAAATACTGTGAAACCAGAGCCTGGCTAATCTTGTACAGCAGCAGTTTAAGCAGGGCACACGGCTCCATTAGTCCAGGAGCATCATAAGCCGTATTAATGTGCGTTTCCTCTGCAGTCGTCTTTGTGCCTATTTGCCTATTTTTGAGGAAAGTGGAGCTATGGGGAGGACAGCTTTTGAGGGATGTGAGAAAGGTTAATACGGACAGATTTGGGGTTGAGCAAATTAAACAAATGGGACATAAATTTTGGATGTACATCCACTCCAGCCATTTCGGAGAGACGAGTTGAAAATGTGGCAGAGCTGCAATTTATGAACTAGACAGAGTGACATCAGAGAGAGTGGTGGTGATTACCTAAAGCGGCACAAGTTTGGGACATAGTTGGTCTTTATGATGGAATCAATAACCATTCATGCTCGGCTGCTTGGGAAGCGGCAGCTTTTCCTCTGACGCATACAGATCGATACAGACGATTATCACAGGTAACCTTTCCCTTTCTCACCGTGATCCTGAGACCACCAAACATTTAGTTCAATATCCTCTGATAACCAGCTTTACATTAAGGCACTTAGAGCCAAGGAAGACGTTTCCAGATTCCAACGAAATGTTTTTAATTAGAGAATGTGGCCAGAACGTGTTGACAGAAAGATTTATAAATAATTTATCACCAACACCAATCTCATTACGAATGCCATCAAAATTGATTTGGGCTTCCCTTTTGTGCACTCTCACGGTGTTTTCCTTTTATTAACTCCTAATTATCCAGCATGCTACCATTAGCATTGATGGAAGCAACAAATGCCGTAAATTTCTATCAGTTTTTGAACTGTGTGTTATTTTGCGTTTTTTTTTTTTTTTTTTTGCCTGATGATGCCCTTTTTGCCCCAGGTTGAGTCTATGTCTAAGGTCAATCTCTCTTTCTCATTAGTTCTGACCCCGTGCAACCTACTCTCATCTGTGGTGACACGCAGGTCGAAGCAAACACGCTAATTACGGGGAATCGGAGGTGGGAAGTGTCAGTGTTTATAGGCTAGAATGAGGCAAACAATAATTTAAAAAAATGATAAACAGAAACGCACGACACCGGGTCATAATTCAGCTTTTCTCCACCAAATACTGCTGAATCCTGCAATACAGCAGGTCATCCGGTAGTAGAAACCATGGCTGCCTAACAAATAACACACATTGAAATACAAACACCAGAGTCCAAATAGATGCCGTGTTTGTGTGTTCAATGTGTTTTATTTATATTTCATGTGACAGGCAGATTTTTCTTTAGAAATACAAATCTGAAAAGTGTGGTGTGTGTTTGTATTCACCTGTTTTTACTCTGGCACTCCTAAATAGAATGGAGTACAAGCACATACATTCTAGGTGTGACCTAATTGGTAAGTACAGTCCATCTATGTGTAATCTAATCAGTTTATTCTGTGCTCCAAAGGCCTCAGAGTCTGGCTAGAGAGCATTTGTGCATAAAAAGCCATAGTCCTAAGAAAGTCATAGGAAATCCAGAATGCTTTCTGGCAAAGACTATTATGGGGAACACAACATGCAACAAAGGTCAGAAGATTGAAATTTAACTTTGTAGCCTTCACCAAAATGCTATATGTGGTGGAAAACTGCATTGCCCTGAACACAAAATCACAGTGGTGAAAATGGTGGTGGCAGCATCATGATCTGGGGATTCTTTTCTTCACCTGCCACAGAAAAGGTGAGTTGGTGGGAAGATGGATAGAGCCGAATACAGGGTAACCCCAAAAGAAATCGGCTAAAGAATGCAGCAGGATTTAGAAGGAGGTTCGTCTTTCAGTAGGACAACTAACCTAAATGTCTAGATAGAACTACAATAGGGTGGAGTGAGTCAAAGTATATTTGTGTATTACAAACAATAAGCAACACCCATCAGTTTCTAGATACACAAAAGACTTGCGGATGCAATTGCAGCAAAATATTGTTTTAGAAAGCATAGAGATGGTGGTAGGTGGTTCAATACAAACATTTTGAAAATGTTGCCACATGTAAACAAAACGTCAAAACCACATATCATTTTCCTTCCACTTCACAATTGCACACTTTTTTTGTGTTGGGCACACAATCCCAGTGAAATACACTGAACTTTTTTGTTTGTAACATGAGAAAATATAAAAGCTCAATACACATTATTGGATCTGAACTGCTGTACATGCAAACACTGTCTAACAACAGACAAATGTAAGACGTTCTCGTTCTCTTAATCGCAGCAGCATCTACTTCATACTGATTCAAAACTTGTACAAAAACACAACCCAGTGCACACAGGCAACATGTAACATATCTACCCAATTCAGAATACCCTAAAAACAAACAGAAAACAATTTCAGGGATATGTTTTTTTTTCCTCACAGGAAGATCAGACAGTGTCCATAAAACACCGGTCAGAATGAGTTATATGGGGGAAGGGGGGAAAAAACAACAGCTGTGGGCCCTGCTCTCTGGTTCAAACTCTGATGGATACACATGTAGGATGTTTGTGCACAAAGATGTGGGCATTTATTCTCCAGCAAGGTTCCTAAATCCCTCGTGGCAGCATGTTCTGGAGCAGAAACGGGAGGGAGGAAGTAATGGTGAACAACAGAATTGTTTTTGTCCATTCAAAATGTGTAAGAAGCGATGTATATTCTAAAGCAGCTTGGTGCCGAGGAACACGAAAGCATATGGCTGGCTGCAAAAAGAGGAACATAGGTAAGGAGACGTAAGGAAGACGGAGAGGGGCTAAGATAACGAACCATTAAACTTGGCACTGCTGTCCAAAATCCTGAGGAGAGAGAGATAGAGCATCTTTAAACACTGTCATTTGACTTTGAACAAAGTGACTTTTGAAGTGAAAGAAGCCGTTTCCCCCTTTTCTCTTTTTTTTTCCTTCTCTTTTTTCCCCTTCCCTCCACATTTTAATGCTCCCTGCTCTATCATGTAAATCCCCATTCAAATTAGTTGGGCATTAGAGCCCTCAGCAGTAATGTCAGAGAGACTGAATGAGATGGGGGACTTAAGCACCTAACGAACAATGAAATTCCCAAGCCTTGGGACAGGACAATTAAGAAGCAGGCTTAGCCAATGATGAAAATTTATTGCTATCTAATACATATTTCTATTTTCTGAACACTAACCAATTTGAATGTGATTAAGGGGGGTGGGGCGCTTCATTAAAGAGACGCTGGCTCTCAGAGGTCGCTGGGAGAGGAGCCTTTTGATGTTAAATTACAAATACGGACAAGAAAGACTCTGCCATTGTCTTTTTTGGGGCTCAAGTATTGTTTTCTGTGGTTCCCCTTAAACGGGTTGGTTAACCCCTTGCTGGCCAGGAGAGATGCTAATATGATGGGCCTGAGGGAGTAAGGAGAAGGAGAAACCGGAATGGAGAGGGCTTTTAGTGGGATAATAGACGAAAATAAACATCTTGTCATTTTATTCCTACATGTGTTTATGTTTTTTGTTTGTTTTGTTTTCCTACATATGTCATGAATCTGATGGCTGTTTAAGAAGGAAAAGCACATAAAGAATGGAGCCAGCTAAACATTGCCAGATTTTTGTGGACAGCTCCTTAATAACATTGAGTGAAACTAAGAGTTACCCAGATGTCCTTCACTTTAACACTTCAAATTTAACTAAGCATATCTTGTGGATCCCATAAGATGTACTGTGGCATACTTGTGAAGTGGATGGACAAGAAAGCATGGCTTTTTGCCAATTATTGCAAATAAAAATCCATAAGTTGTGACGTGGCTTTGTAGTCGGTCCCCTTTATCTTAATACCCACAAATTCCCCAATGTAGCTGCCTCTAAATAACCTACTTAGTAAATATTATACATCTGTGTGTTTTAGAATGTCAATACAAATACAGTTGTTCAGTTTAGTCCTCAGAGTTTCCTTAAAGAACATCAGTGAAAGAAAAAAAAAAGAAAAAAAAACATCTCCTGGATACCAAAGGACACAGCAGGCAGCTCAAAAATTAAGCTTTCTGTTCAATCGTTCATTCAAAAATTGAATGAGGACGACACAACTGGAAGTCTGCCATGACGGGGCCATGTGAACGGATCAGAAAGCAGCCCAGAGAACCATGGTAACTCTGCAGGAGCTGCAGAGATTCAACAAATGAATGCAGGTGAATCTACTCCACATCCGACCCTAATGCACGCATAGAAAGGGGACAGCTGTGATCGAACGAAATCAACCATAGCTGTCCCCGGTGGTTAATTTAAGAGTCCTCATTTAAGTCTTTCTAGAAGGACGTAAATAAGAAGCTTCATTTAAGTCTTCCACAAGCCATGTGGAAAATACAACACAATTTTATTTATTTTACATAATGCTAATTATATGACTGCATGAAAAAAACACTATTTGGTAGAACAGCAACACCGCACAACCCCGTGAAAGACTTGAAAATTGAGGTTCGCAGGCATTCTCCATTCAGTCTGACTGAGGCGCTGAGCTATTTGCAAATACAAATGGACACAATATTCACTGCTCAGACAGTTAAAAAACCGGCAGAGACTTGAAGTTAGTTTCTTTCTTTCTTTTTTTTTTCTTTTGCTATTTGAAGCTAGTTCTACAAAGCGTGATCTCTAGAGGCTGAAAATACAACTGAAAAGAGTTTTACTTTGTGTTGGTCTCTCAAAAAAAGTGCCAGTGAAATGCATCAAAGTTTGTGGCTGTGACATGGCAAAATGTGGCAATGTTTAATGGTTAGTATTACTTTTTACACAGTACTGTATCTATCAAAACAGGTGCTTTTTTTATTTATTTTTTTATCTTTTTTCATCCTACCAATCCAACACCTGCAAGATTATTCACACTGCACCTCCATCAAAATCCAACCAGTCGGGTCATGGTGGTCGACCCATGCTCCGAAACAAGCATGAGAGAAATAGCACAATCAGAAAGTATCATCATCCATGTCAAAAATATTTTGGAGCAGATGTGAGGATCCTGGAAGACTCTGCAGGAATTCTCTGGAGAAAGAGAACAATGCTTTTTTTTTTTTTTTTTTGTTATTGAACCGACCAGCTCAAAGGAAAGAGCCATAATTTGGGTCAGAGATGAAAACAGCAAGCAGTGCATATATCTTATCCCCCTGCAACACATACCGGGGCTAGATTAATTTGAGTTAATAGATGCATTCTCAGGCCCAGTTTGGAGGGGATAAAGGACAATTTCATTAACTTTCTTTATATTTAATGTTCAATTAGTTGCGGGTATAACAGAACCATAATCAGATGGAAATATGGGCAGGAATTAATGCCCCGGCAGGAAGAAGAAAGACCAGGGGATTGGTATGCACCCAGTGCAAGCTCACTGTTAATGTGCGTTTCTGTATGAGGCCCAGAGTTGTGTGTCTTGAGAATGCATTACCCAACGCTCAGCGTGTGTAGAATTACAGCACAAAGGTATTAAAGCTCATAAATATATCTGCTTTTCACAGAGATTACATGAAATATTTACATAAATACACAAATATGCGCACTTGTGTTGGGTAGTAAATGCCAGCGGGGAAGGAGAACGAAGGAGGCTTGTGACAGTATAAAGAGAAAAATGAACAGCATGGAAAATAGAAAAATCAAACGCTTTATTGTGTGGGTGAGGCACGCTTTTATCATTCTGATAGGCAGCATTTTGTGTCGAGTGTGTGCGTCTGTGTCTGTGACTGATGCGGCGTGTTGTGTTGCGTGTCACGCTGAGTGATAGGATTACTCATTTTCCCCTTAGCAGAACACAAATCACTCTTTTATCCGCCATCATTGAATCTTTCCAGGGTTAAGTGTTTATGTTCACAGCTTCTTACAGTGCTGCGTGTCTGTGGGTGTTTGGGTCCTTTATGCATATTTTGTTTGCGTGCTCAGCAGAATGTTCTTTCAGAAGAAAAAAAAAATTGAGTAAAGGCAAAACTAACTGACAGTGACAAATTGTGACATCTCGTCTCACTTTCCCGCAGAACGGAGCGAAGATCTCTATTAATTGCTCACGCCGCACACAGACACAAAACAACCTGAGATGCTGAAACTAAAAGAATATGAAATACTGCATTATACACTGTCAGACAGAATTACTGGCACCGCAGCAGTCTTGTGCAAAAAGTCTTGAAAAATATTGAAACAGGAAGTTTTTGAAAAAAAAAATGGGGCATGGTTTGAAAACAATCGTCTTCCCTTTGAATGTTAACAAAAAAAGGGGATGACTGTAGATTAGGGTTAGGGTCAAACTATTTCCATCAAAGGAGAAGAAGCGGAAGTGATTCAGGAGTAGAAATACCTCGGAGTTCATTTGGACAACAGGCAGGACAGGAGACACAGTGTCTTTTATTTTATTGTTTATTTGATAGGGACAGATACAAGAAATATAGCAAGACAATCTGATCCCTCCATCACCATCTGACGCTTTGCATTGCGTTCAAGGTTTGTATGCAGCGGATGGCCAAGTAAGTCCACTCCCTAAAGTTCTCCACTCTCTGTCATTAATCTAACCCAAAGGCCACGTTAAGCTTGGAGGTCTGCAGCTTTCAGCTCTACAAATAGTTGGTGACCTCTGTGCACTACGGACCTCAGCACTTGCTGATCGATCAATCAATCAATCAATCAATCAAATTTTATTTGTATAGCACATTTCAGCAGCAAGGTATTTCAAGGTGCTTTACATAATTAAAAAAATAAAAACAGCATGTGAATAAACAGTAAGAAAGAGAAAAAGATTTTGGAAAAAGAAAAAAAA
>NW_015112664.1:343321-354028 GCF_001443285.1 Poecilia latipinna | reverse complement strand
CCACGTTACTGTAGTAATGTAATAAGTGAATTCAGTGGTGAGGGAATTTCACTGCTGGACTTATTGCATACGTGGCCTTCTACCAAAGAACCATGCTGGAATTTACTGAGCTTCTGAGAGAAAACCTTTTTTTTTGTTTGTTTTTGTTTTATAGCAAAAGCGTCTGCATGCCTACAGTAGACGCTACATTCATGGCTGCCGATGTGCTTGGCAGGGCTGAATACAAAGACTTCAACATGTGTATAAGTCACTACTTTTGACATTTTATACATTTTAATAAAACTAACCGACCTTGGCATGTTGCAGTTGAGACTGGGCACCATTTCTTAAAAGTTATTAATAACTTTTCTTATAAAGACACCTTTGACTTCTGAGTAATTGTTGAGGGTCTTTAATGGAAAAAAAGGGTCATAAATACTGCTGCACTTTATTCAGACCCAGAGAAACAACAGAAAAAGTGATTTAAGATTAAAAAATTAAATATTCGTCAGACAAAAAGATTTAGTGGATAAGGTCCCTAGTAAGTCATGGTTACCTATGATTCTTTTGTTGTTTGTCCTGTTAGATTTGCAACTCGTAAATGCTCCATCTCTTTACCAAAGAACAGCAGCGAAGATTAAAATCTTCGGCAGCTTTTGTCTGCCAGAGAAGCAGAAGTCCGTATTAAAAGGACACCGTGCGAAGAAATCTACCCAGTTCTTTTGATTTAATTTCATTCATTTAATTTATTTTACAACCCTTTCACTGTTTGCAACTCTGACAGTGACGTGTGTGGGGCGACTTATCAAAGGGAACAACAGAAAGTGAGACCGAGACTCCAAAAAAAACCATAACCGCAAAATGCTAAATGTGTATATGCAGCGCGCTTTACTTCAGAATTAATTAAATCTAAATAGAAAAACATTTCTGATAACAGTATTTGTATTTCATAAGTTTTTCATCCCCCTACCACAATAAACTAGTTATATAGCTTCACATAATCGCTAGTTTTAGTCATTTACAAACGCAGTGTCCTCTGTGTGTGTGTGTGTTGGACTTAGTGTTTGTGGGCTCCATCTGAGCGAATTCCTGCACTGCTTTCAAACAATTTCACGCTCTAATTTCAAAGCCCTGCTGCTTTAAAGATTACAGCGGGAAAACTGAGGAAATTCTGATCATTTGGCTAAGATCCCTTCTGAGTTCATTAGCTGCCCACGTTAATTAAAAACAAACAGGATAAATTCACCACAAATGGATTTTTTTCGGTGGAATCTTGCCAGCGATCCAATAACAGCGGGAGAGGAAATATATAATTTCAATTACAGTGTAAGCTGTCTAAAGCTGGGGTCAGATTTAACCCCTCTCCGCTGAACTTCAGGGCTTCCAAGGCTGTGTCTTAGCGAGGCCATTGAGGGACTTGAACACAGACGATTACTGAGGTAATTTGGCTGAAAGCCCACTTGAATTGGCCCGGACCCTCGATAATATCAGCTCCACAATTAACCAACAAAAACAGATAACCTCCAAATCTCTGCAAGCCATTGCAGCTATAATAGCTCGCAAATCCTGCTCGGCACCCGCTCGCTCGTAGACAACAGGCAAAAACTGCACGCAGACTTGTTTGTGCACGGGCAGATACGGCGCGGAGCAACACACTCGCAAAGTCACACAAAAATGCTCAAACAGCCCCAAATACACTGCAGGGATTTCTGTCCAATTAACATGCATGCAAACCAATTTAGAGCCCAACAAGATGTTTTTGTCTGACTGCTCCAGGGCAATTTAGCACTTCTGTTTCCACACAAGTCTGCCACTGGGGGAGGAGGAGGTGGAGTGAAGAGGGGTTAGAAAAGTGGAATGGATTTCTTGATTAAAACTGGCCTTTCCCCCCCCTCTCTTTGCGTACAGACGCGCAGGGCTGCGGCTACGCACACGCAGCAAACATGCAGCGAATCCATATGGCCTAATACAGAGGCAGCATCATTGTTAATTTCCTTTGTTAGCCGTCTGCTCTCCCGGCCAATTTAATTTGTGGTGGTGTTTTTAGTGAGCGGTGGGCAGGAATTGAATTAACAGACGTTTGTTCAGCAGTACATTCCTTCTGTCTCTGCCTTGCTGTGTGCGTGTGTGTGTGCGTGTGTGTGTCACTTTTACATACTGTTCAATAATTGGACTTAGATTACTGTTGATGCGAATGCATGATCACACCAAAGCCTCGCCGCAGCAAGAAGTGTGAGGGGAAATTGTACCTGTCAGTCACACCTGACTTATCTCTTTGCAACACGCTAAAGAGGGGAATGTGCAAAAAAGCATTCGGGAAAAACAACAAGCAGCTTCAGTCAGCTTTACTGTAGATCCTGCTTTTCCATTTTAGTCACAGTCTGAAATACTACGTCTCATCCAAATTAGCCAGTCACAGTTTAAACACAGCTCAATATGTTTAGACACATTATTCCTTTAGTTTCAATTTGTTTTAAGAACAGGAGACTTGTAGTGTGGAGTAATGGCCCAGCTTCCCCAATCTGTTGTTGTTGCCAGTCTGCTCTGTTTGACGACTGACGGACAAAAAAAAAATTTAAAAAAAAAATCTCCAGAACTTTTTTTTTTTTCCCTTTGCTTTGTCATTATACATAAAATCCCAAAGACTATTAGCTGGATAACATCGGAGTTTGATACAAATTCTAGCCGCAAGAGTCAGCATGCCTTTCAGCTGTACAAGCAGCTTGCTGCAGATTTCTGAAATGAATGAAATAACTTGTTAACTTCTTGCTCCCCTTTCACCAAGTATTGCTGCTAGCCGTCAGTAAGCTGCATACTATGTCTGAGGGGAAGGGAATTCTCTTTCTCTCTTGGTTGAAAAAGAGAAAACAGCTGTTTGGAAACCTTTCTGGTGCTAAAAAGTACAAAAAAATGTTACTGGATACAGTAAGAGTTCCACCTATTTTTTTTTTTTTTCCAAAGTAATGCTCTTTTGACCCAAGGGCTAAAGTAAAATTTAAAGTAAGAGTCTCCTTCCTCAACTTGTAGCTGTAGGCTGGCAGTAAGCAGTGAATAGTTGCTGGAGAACTGAAAGATAAGACAGTTGCATATCTGAAAACTTATGCAGGTATATTAACTTAAGTTTCCATCCCATAAGAGGGCCTACCATCTTCTTTCACTTTTTTAACTTCAATAATTTAGGTGATGTAAAATTCAGACAAAGTAGCAATAATACTTCCATATTATTTTTTTTTGTATTATTATTATTAAAAAAAATTAAATCATGTTTACATTTTTCTTCTTTTGTTGATGTTTTTGTGATTTGAATTGTGAAACGAGGGTATTTTTGCCCAAGGTTATCATAGCATCAGAATCTGACACCAGTCCATGCTCTTTCTCAATGTGTCAGACACACAAACCAATTCAAACCTGACGAACAAGAATCACTTCAAGTTGATTGCTTCATAGCAGATGAAACGCTAAATATAAGACGCAAGACAAAACAGGCAAGAGCGAGGACTTCATAAACAAATAAAACAAATATGTTATTTAAATGGGCCACCTTCACGGCTCTTTCTTCCGCGGCGTTTCATAACGTAATTAAACCTATAGTCACTTTCAATTAGCTATCTTTCTTCGCTGTGTGTGCCTTTATGCAAAAATTAATTAGTCAATTAGACAATTAACATGTGAGCGGGCCTTTGTGTTAACGAGGCTTTTACAAGCTGTGGCAACCCTGCAGTAATGACAGACTGGCGATAGATGCCATGGGACTGTTTCACAGCAGACGGATCCCACATAACCGGGCTGCATTGCGGCGGCGCACTCTCAGTCACGGCTGTCAGATTTTAGCTTGGCTCACATTCACTTTCTTCCGTTTTCCATCACTGCATCATATTCAGAACTACTGTTTACTAAATCTTTAAAACACAACCTCTTAATGAGCGATGTGACAATAGATGAAACTAAACAACAAATTGAGTGTCTTCATTGCAGGGGCAAATCTGACAGTTTCAAAGAGAGGACGTGCAATTACAAACGAATTGCCAACCAGCGCATTTTCAGTTGAGGAAACCAAACAGTGTCATCAGCAATTATTATTATTAGTTGGATTTTATAACCATGCCTCTCTCTCTGCTTGTAAACAGTTTTTATAGCCGCTGGGAAAGCTTTAGATTTGATTTAAAAAAAAAAAAACGAACAACCACTAAGAACCAGGAGAAGTCACTTCCACTTTGACAGCTGTCAGGATTGCAGCCCTTAAAGTCTGTGACATCCTTCACCTCAGAATGGGGTGAAGGATTACGTTAGAAATGGAGCTAAAGTGGAGCAGATGAGTACAAAAAAATTAAAATAAAAAATGGAAGAACTTTTGAGTCATATGTTAAAAATTTTGCGTTCAAAGTTATCAAACTGAGTCTTTAAGCCTGTCTTATGCTTGACATCTCAATTTTTTATAGGAGCACTTGAAACGCTCTTGATTTGCAGTAGTCTTCTTCTAAATGACAGGCGTCACTGGTGGGTACAACACAGCTCCATGCAGCTTGAATATCAGTAGAGACGGAAGATTGATATATATATAAATACATATAAAGCGGGACTGCTCAAATAAATATTTCATCAGTATTTATTCACAAAACAAAAATACTTTGCGGTAGATTTGTGTCTGTTTGTTTGTGTTCTTGGTTTAATGTCCAAATATTATATTTCAGAATTAGAAAACTGATGAAAATTGAAACCATGCAACAATAAAAAAAAAAGCAACAGCAATTGTTTTCCAAAGCAGATATGAATTTAAAATGCACTTATAACACGCCACTCCAAATCAGGAAGAAAAAAACAACAACAATATATTGATGATGATAATGTAGCTAATGGAATCACAGTGTCTAAAACCGCATGATGTCTGCTGCTGTAAAGAAAAAAAGTTTTGTTAATTAAAAAGACCTAATTGAAATGTGTCAGATGAAAGAGTGGACGCTTTTCAGTAATACAGTAAAACGACTCGCTTTGCCAATAAGTAGTGACATCCTTGAAAGCAAGATTTCTCTTTATTTACCAAAAACAATTTCTCTATTTCCGAGGGAGGACCACACAGCACAGTTCATGCTAAAGTAGGGTCAGCTAGCAATGGCGGTGACTCAGGAGTCATCAAGCAAACCACAAAGTGTCATTTATAGGCAAAGTAAAAATTAAGAAAAGGTGTCGTTTCATTAAGCTTTCTTCTTTTTACGTTCCCTCTTCCTTTGCATTTTCTGTAATAAATCAATACAATAACTATCCTCTTATTATGAGAGAATCCAACCAATCCTCTTATTATCTGCTGTAGCACCACCTGGAAATTTCTTAGTGTCTGAGCCAAGTAATGGATTGTCCGTGTATGCAGGAATGCACAGTGGGATTTTTCAAGGCCCAAAACTGATGTAAACTAAAAGAGTTAGAGTTGTGGTACAAACTGTGTGGTCTAACAACATTTTTGACAGCTGTTATGCCTTTAAACCGTCTTGAGCAAAACATAAACTTACACTTGCAGGAAACAGACTTTCAGCTACCATTTACTCGTTTTACACAACCACTGTGGGCTGTTCTGCTGAAAGACTTTTTGGGACCAAAGGGAAATCTGTGAAACAATGCTGCTCATAACTGTAGTAAAAAATTTAATTTCCATCTACGTGCTGGCTAGATTTTAGCTATTAGGCAAATATTTTTTTTTGCTTCAAGGTCTCATTTACCACGGGTGGTAGACTGGTCACATTGGCTTACTAAATCCCAATCTAGTAAGCCAATGTGTGAAGTCTCTAAGCTACTGCTATCAGACCACATTTCTTTTGTGATGTAAAATATTAATCTTATGAACTCAATTTTAGGTTGGAGACTTAGCTTTCATGATTTTCTTCCAGGGTGTACACCGCCTCTCGCCCATTGAGTGCTGGAGATAGGCACCTGTCACCGTGACCCTGCACAGACAAGAGGATATAGACAATGGATGGATGGATTTTCTTCCATGTGCGATTTTCCTTAATGTGCGCAACATATGTGATGTTATGACTTTTCAGTAACTTTCGAGGGAATTCTTAGCTGCCTTGTGTTTACTTTTTCATTCTTCTTTCATTCTTTGTTGTACTTTTTCTTTTTCTTTTCTCTCAATGTTGGACATGGAAATTCAATGTAACCCAAGACACAATTGTGAAATGAGTTTCAAAATTATGGAATGTGTCCTTTAGATGTCTGGAACATAAATGTGGGGCCAAGATACCGTAATTAGTCAGACATAATTGCTACAACCAATAGAACCTAGAAATCAGAACCATAACCTTACCTTAAAAAAAAAAAATAAAAAAAAAAAAAACTTACCTATGACATTAAATACACATCTCCACCCATAAACATCATTTTTGTACATCACGTAAACTTTCTTTAGGCACTTTTAAAAGAGACGCACCCTTTGTAAACAAATTTAGCTTTTCCTGACTTGAGTAATACCTGGACCACACATACACACACTTTCATTAACTCTGCAAACCCTGAACTCATGCTTCACACAGCAGATGGACTTGCTTGCTTATTTTACTTCAGTTTGGTGATTAGATGTCTTTCACTGGATGAATCAAGTATGTTGGGACTGGCCTGGAGTCAAGCCAGAAGTCCCTGTAGACTTCTAATGTTGCCTCTCTGAGGCCCTGCACTGCACACTGTTCCCGCTAAAAGCGCCGGCCCATCCTCTATTAGGCCCTGACCACAAATCACAGCAGTTTATTTTTACTGTGCATTGTACACAGACACACATCTCCCTCATGAGTCACATAATATGCATGCCCTTTCTTTTTTCACCCAGACACCGAGGGAGGAAAAAAAAAAAAAAAGGAAAACAGTGGAGCTGCATCGAGCCTCGTCTGTTCTGTGTCTGTGTATAAATATGGCTCAGAGACAGCAGTAATGGCTCCTGCCTCAAATAAACAGAGAACAGAGAATGCTCCCATCCCTGTTTCTCCCTGACCTAAATCACGGCTGGACAGACACCCCATTTCCTCACGTTGGATGTTTTTAAGAAGGCCAGCGCGCCGCTACGAGATCCGTCTGCGTACAGCTGCGTGCTTGAGAATAAAAGGCAGAAAGACAGAGGGAGACGGACCTGGTTTTGATGTATTCCACATGTTGCTTGCTATCCAGACACAACAACTCCTCAGCATTAGGAAGAGGCCACGAATGAAAAACAAGAGACAAGGAGACGTTTCTGCTGGCGAGTAGAGAAGGTTATCGTAGGGGTGACCTCATGGGGCGGAGGTGGAGGGAAGATAAAAAAAAACAAAAAAAAAAAAAACATGCTTTTGGGAGAGGAAGAAAAACGGAAAGGTATGCACTGCTTACAGTTTCCATCTACCGAGGTAGAGGATATATTACGATTGGGGAGGTCACAGAAAAGGAAGAAAAATGAGGTCAGTTAGGGTTCATGGTAAGTAGCCATTTGATCGCCAAAGAAACCAAAAAGGACCTGTCATATCAGGGCTTTGCTCACACAAACCAACACCCATAAATGCTAACATGCACATTACACTGCTAGCAGCGATCCGACGGTCAGCGAAGAGTGCCCGCCTCCTTGAGAACGTTTATTTTCCTGTTCTGTCAATCTAAACAATCCCTTAAAAGGGTATGCTGATGTTTATGGGCCTTCACAGAACGAATGCTGCCTTCCTGACCTGCACGTTCAATCACATGCGCACACGCACACACAAGTACACACATTGGAGTAGGCACTGATAAGCATGCCAATATACACACTCTGCAGGAGAAAAAGAAGCAAGTGCTTGTAATGTAGACAGAATACAGCAGAGGAAGGGACCAGAGTCAAACTTAATGCCACTGACATAACAAACACTCATCCTGCTCTTTCACACATCCTGTTTGGGATGCAAGGTTTTATTAACACACACAAGTATGCTGACCAGACAGGTTACTCCTGTCAAATTTCGGAGTAACGAGATAAATGAGAAAATGCAGAGGACTTCTTCTTCTTCTTCTTCCATGAGGAAACAGACAAAGGCAAGAAGGCTGTATATGTGCGTGTGTGTTTGCCTTTTTTAAGGCTTGTTAAAAACTTGCCTGCTCTGCTTGGGCTCGAAAGCCACTCAGACAAGCTGTGTTTTAGTGTAAACACACACAGTGGTTTTTCCCCTTACATGGCAATGCACTGCCAAACTGTGTTTGTGTGTGTCTTTGTGTGTTGAAGATGGATGATTATGCTCATTATTAACCTGCACAAGTGAGATTTGTGTTTGTGTGTCCCTGCGCGCGCATGTGCGTGTGGACTGCATAGTGCTTTATTTATTGATTCTGACATTGTGCCACATCCCACTGAATACAGGGCCATGCAAAAAGTGTCCACATCCCTCGAGTCTTCACAAACTTTCTAACGGTACAACTTTTAAACTTTACAGTGTTTTAAGGCACAATTATTTCACTGACCATCAGAATGTAGCACACTATTTTGAACTGAAATGAAAATTATGATGTTTGAATTTTATGTTAAAATTAAAATCTATTCCATTTTCATTTTATCAGAATACATTCTTCTTCTTCTTCATGTTTACTGTGTCCCATGCACATCTTTTGGACATTTTTAAACAAGACTTGTAGCTTTCTTTTAACAATGCATTGGTTCTAGCTAGCACAAACACCAGATTTGTGGAACGCCTGACTCGTAGTTATCCTCTCTACAGTTCATCATACATGACCTCTGGATATCAGCAGCTCCTCCAGAGTTACCACATGTTTCTCTCATTGTTGGTCTGTCTGTGAAGCAGTAGGTTTGGAGTTGTGTTATGCTGTCTCCATGTTCGATGAACAGCTGAACAATGCTCTTTGAGATGTCCAAAACCTGGGACATTGTCTCATAACCTTCAGACTTTTTAACTAATTTATCATGTAATTCTCAAAAGTGTGTTCCTCCATCCTTCTGGTTCTTTGCTCTGAAATGTTCTAGAAAAAAAAATAAGCCTTCATTGAACAAATGCATGTGCGTTGAGCTTAATTTACATAGATGTGCTCTTCAGTTGGGGGTCTTGAAGCAAAAGGATCTGCACACCACACTTCTAAAAGATTAATAAAATCCATGAATTATTTTCCTTCCACTTAGCAACTAAGCACTGCTTTGTTGCTGGTTTATGACATGAAAAACTTAATAAAAAATCTTCCGTGACATAATGTAAAAAAAAAAGCATGAGGGGCGTAAATACTACTGCAAGGTGCGGCGGCTGTCAACTTTTAAACAAACACAGCAGTTAGCTCTTTGTGTTTAGAGCTTATCATACCTAAAACATTAATCTTGCACGAAGAGGAGAGAGGAATGGAGTGGAGTGATTTAGAACGGCAAAGTTATCTTGTCATCTTTGCTCAAATAATTTTGTAACTGCTTGAAAACAAGAGCAGGATTCTTTTTTGATTGCTCAGACACTTTCCTGTTAGTTCAACAGATTTATCTTTGGATGCATGTGACAAAAAGGAAAAGTTAAAGTGCTTTAATAGCCTTAAGGTGGTGCAGTTTCCTATCTGAGGATAATAGTCACTATTGTAACTTCAGGAAGTCCTGAATCAGTAGTGTGAATGGTTGAAGGGAGTGTTTTGGGAGTCCCTATAATGAAGCGCAGTCCATCTGTTCCTCACACACACACACACACACACACACACACACACACACGTAAATCCTTGCACTTAAGTTGGCCAACTTTAAAAGCTCTCAGGGTACAAAGCGTTGCGATTATGAGCGGCTGGCCATGAAAAATTAACAGGTTTATCACTTCCCTCTTCCCATCTTTTCCTCCCTCTCCTCTGAGTATTTCTGTTCTTCCCTTTACGGTAGTTACTCTTCGTGCGGGTTCCCATCCCCCTGCTCTGTCCATCTCCATTCGTTCCTACCTTCATCTCAGCTATACTTTTCCAATTTTCTTTCAGTGTGTCCCACTGAGCCCAGGGGAGAACTGGGAGAGAATGGAGCTGTGATTAAGTTGATACATTTCAGATAATAAAGCGGAATGGCTATCATTCCCTTCTCTCCCTTACACTCAGGACCGACTCAAGCCCCAACCCCATCCCACATGGCCTTTTTCTCTGTGCTGTGGGCAGTTTGGACACTGATAGACGAACCGTATGCGAGGACAATGGATAGGGACGGCGCAAGGAAGAGAGAGAATAGCTGAGATATGGACAGTTTCGTTTTCTTCTCTGTGCCTGATATGTATTTAAACAGGACAGTTTCGCTTGGTGACGGCACACATTGTGAAGGCAGGAGCAGATATGTTCAAGTTCTGCTATCGCTGAGACGCTCCGTTCTGTTGGCTTTTTGGTTCTTTTGCCTCAGGGTTTTTTTTTTTTTTTTTTTTGGCCTACTTAAAATTTTCTCTTTTCATACACAACTTGTTCATCTATACTTTGCTTGTTGAATGTCCTGAAGATAAGTTGCTCAACTTTGTTCAAATTTATTGCATCATTTAAATGTTTTCTTTTTCCATAACTTTTTTTTTTTTTCCCCAGTAGACTCACCTGCCATAAGGTTAAGGCCAATTTCCGGTCTCCGGGATGTCTGTATAAATAAATAAATCACACAGAATTTGGAAAACCTGAATGCAATTAGTAATCAATGACCCTGCAACATTCTGAGTACTTGGCAATGCCTTTTTCTTGCTGCTTTTCCTACTACAACGATGATGTTTCTTCACAATCTGCAGATTTTTTTAAAAAGTGTTTCCAACTAAC
>NW_015112664.1:246086-339321 GCF_001443285.1 Poecilia latipinna | reverse complement strand
ACTGATGTGTCAAGACTCTCGTTTCAACTAACATTTTGTGGAGTACGTTTTTTTTTTTAAGAAAAATATTCCACTTAATTACTGTGACAGATATTGGTAACATTCTTATGTTTCTTTACGCAAGTTTTCATTTGTGATGTTCTGACAAGCTATGTGTTACTTCACTAACATTCAAAGCAGAAGTCAAAGTCAGCTTTTCCAGAGGAATTTTCATCTTGTATTGGTCAAACTTGAAAGGTCGGTTTCTGAAGAAGCCGACAGCCAATCTGAGGATGACCGAACACACTAAAAAACATTGTACAACACCCGGTTGTGTTAGAGACCAGCTTGGAAACTGCATCTTCTAAGCTTCAGGTTCACTTTACCACAGAAATGTAACAGTCTGATTCTGGACCGGCATGAGGTTTTCTCTCATTAGTTTTAAATTAGCAGTTCTGCTGTGTTTAGTTGGAGAGCATTTCTTTCTTTTTTTTTACTCTCTGATAAACATTTCCCTCCAACTGCCTCCAACAGGCAACAAAAATCCATATTATGTATAATAATTTATTTCAAGCTTCTAAGTGACACAGATGGAACATTTTTTATAGAGAGAAAAGTTGGATCTCAATGTTTATTTCACTTTGTTGCTTGTCTTTTAGATTCCGTGTGTCATCATGTTGCTTTGCATTTTACTTTTGTTTGCTTTCTTACTCAATAAAGAAAACAAGTGTAGTATTGGTAGCGCAATTCCTAATAGCTTAATACTTGATTCTGTTGGCTAACTCAATAACAGGTTTCAGATGCTTCCAGAACAATGAAAACTTATGGGCCTTTATCTTAAAACAAAAGAACCCCAAAGGTCCAGGATTGCATAAAATATAAATCGTAAATTGTGCCCAGTCACTCCATCTGACATTTATTGTAATTTCAGTCAGAAGTCTTAATAATCTCTTTTATGTTCACTCTCACTGATTCTTAATATTAATGTGCTCATCTTACTGTCCATATGGGTAAAGAGTCATAAATATTGAGCTGATAGGACTTTAACAGCACCAGAGCTGGCCTTGACGCTGTCCCATAAAGGCACACAGACACACACACACACACACACTAAAGAGTCCAGTAAAAACAGTCCGGGGGGAAACGGACAGTCGAGTGCTCTTCTGCCAACGGAACACTTTGTTCCTCCAGAACGTAAACATGCTGATTTATCTCAACAGCTCTCTTCAAACACCGCTGCCTCTCTTCCTCCCCTTCTCTGCCGCTCTCCTCTTCAACCTCTCTTTCTCTTCAGCTCGGTGCCCCGCTGCACCCCGCTGCCCTCCGCTCATTGGGAGCTTGTGATGTCTGTGTCAACGCTCGCTGACCTCACCTCTTACTTGTTTTCTCTCGCTTTCTGTCTCATGAAAAGAAAAATTGTAAAAAAAAAAAAAAAAAAAAACTAAAATGAAGAGCTTTCCCTCTCAAACAATCCACCGTACGTGTCCCGGCAGGAGAAAGGAGGCGCAGTTTTGGTGTAGAAATGACAAACTAAACCCGTCAAACTCAGACAGACCACTCTCTTTACACAGATATTTTCCCGTTGCTGCCCTTTCGTTTTCCTCCACTATTGCCTTTTACAGTTGCGTTAAATACATGCCACCTTACCCTCTTTTTTTCCCCAGCCTTTTTTTTTTCCTAAGGACAGAAGCTTGATGGCTTCGGCTGATTTGGACGTAGCCGTCAGACTGACAGTTGACATTCTCTTTTTTTTAAAAAAACCGTCCTGTCCCTTTATTTTCCTCGCTCTCCTCAGATTGCCAGACTATTGTCAGACATAGTTCGGAGGGGGAGCAGGGACGAAGGGTTGGGGACAGATAGCTGCTTTCAAAGTCTTTTGATTGTGTGATTTCAGGGGTAAGTTAAGAAAATGCTTAAATACCGAATATTTTTCAGACATACCAAAAGAGGCAAAGGCAACCAGCAGAAGCACTAACATTTAGAGATTATTTGCTTTGTTTGATGTGTTAATGGTTATTTTTAACCCTGCTGGGAGCTGTGAAAAATGAAAGAAATAAAAGTAAAGGAATGACAGCACAGCTAGAGCTCTAAACCTGTTTAGAAGACTAACCTTTTCCTAGACCTGCAGCTTTTCCTCTGCACAACTTCACTTCTAACTTCTCTGCTCCTCTTTTTGTCTCTTTTTTCCCCTCCAACTAATGATGCCATTATTGCAATTGAGTTTATCCATGTGGAAAAACAATACAAGCCAGAAAAAAAAAAAAGTAATGTCTTGTATTTTACAAGTTACATGTAGAACGAATGCTTCGGTTTTATCTTTTGAAATGGCAATTGTATTTGCACCAAAACAAAAAAAAAAAACTTCCAAAAAAAAAACAAAAAAAGACATCTGAGCAGCGACGGAAAGTAGTGCCATTGCATTTTAGCTCATCCAGGGCTCCGTTGCAGGTTGTTTATTATTGTTTGTAGGATTTATGCTGGAGAATCACTCAGAAATCAGCTGGTGACTGAGAACGTCACATTTGTCCCCCTCAGGTACTCTCCAGTTAGAAACTCAAAATTTAAATCTTGCATTTTTATTATATCTCATACAACACTAAGCGCTACCAGGTTGCACTGACAGAAATGCTTCTACTGTATACTTTGAAGTTGTTAATGGATTAAAAGGACTTGCATTTGGCTGCTCTCGGGATAAGTGCTGCAATTTTGTATTTATAATGACATCAATTCAGGTTTAGGAGAGGGAGAGAGAGCTCAAGATTTTCAGCAAACAGCAGGAAGGCTAAACAGAGTAATGAGAAGCTGTTCTATGTTAGAAGGTTAATCAGCAATGTGACGCACCGGGACCAGTTCAAAAATTTCAGCTCCATAATAACTTCAGTTGTTTTATATCTGCTTGAAAAAAGTGATTACTCACTCACACACATGTCAGCTCTGCTCTTAATATAAACTAATAATTACAGGAATCCAGGAAGGTTAGAGAAAAAAAAATCAAAGCTGTTTTTATATCTCCTTGCATTTGAGTTAATGAAGAGTAATTAAAATCCTTTAAATTTGATATTGGCAGCTTAACGCATTATGAAAGGAGGAGATCTGGACTTTTTTGTTTATGGGACTATAAGACTAATTTCACCTGTATTTATTTTCTTAAACAGAAATAAAAAAAAAATGAGTCAATGTAAACTCCTGTTGATTTTATTAATGGATGTTACAGCAATTGAAAATAACAGCTGACACTATAAGCTGTACTGTATCTTTTAAGTAATGTCATAATAAAAACAAACGGGATACATTTAACTTTAAAATCAACTCAGAAAAGACCCCTCTAAATGTTATATCTATATTTACATTCTGCACAAAGTAGATTTGTTTTGTAAATAAAGGGAAAGCACTTAAAAAAAATAAAAGATTTGAGTTGCTAGAACAGTTCTAAGAGATCAAAATATTGTCATATTCTGTATCAGAAAAATGAGAGTTGCAGAAAAGAACGGCTCAGTTAGGAATTTGTTTTAAACCCTCTAATGTTGATTCCTTTTTCCTGCTCTGTTCGAG
Source organism: Poecilia latipinna (assembly GCF_001443285.1). Lineage (NCBI taxonomy): Eukaryota > Metazoa > Chordata > Actinopteri > Cyprinodontiformes > Poeciliidae > Poecilia > Poecilia latipinna. The sequence goes on along the minus strand of NW_015112664.1, from coordinate 335,790 downwards.
TTTGTGAAGAGAACAACGAACAAGTCACCAGGTGATCTCACCGCAAATAGCAAGGAAACCAAACATGAGCTTATATTCATAGATGTGCCATAAATTCCCGAACCCATATGGACTGCCAAAAATTGTACCGAGTTGCCAAGTTGTACTTAAACATGCTCAATTCTGGGGTCATGTCAGCTCCTCAAGTCCAACTCTTGAGGAAAATCATATGGAGTTTAAACAATGGTTTAAACTCTGTTTACTACCAAATTTGACATGAGGAGGGAGCACATCGCTTTAAATTGAGATAAATTGACATTTTGAGCTACACAGGTGCAAAAAATCTACATGATTGTCTGACACCGTTCGAATGTCGGATGACGTTTTGCTTTCTTAGTGAAGTAAAATCGACGTGCACTATTGTGCATTGGATGCCAATTATGTTACTGCACAAAGAAATGTGAAAATATTTTAAGTTTTAACTTGTTGTATAAAACGAATTAAAGATTATGTCCAATTTTTAAACCAGCAGAGGAAACAAAACTTTTGTCCTCCCTTTATTGAGTGGCATTGTGCCTTGACTGAAAGGTACATAAAGTAACATTTAAGGTGTTAATGGTTTTTTTTGTTTGTTTGTTTGAAGCAACACAATATTTTTTTATAAATAATGTTTGCAAAGAATTGATTTGCATTACAGCTAAGAAAAGTCTGAAAGTATTATCACCTTCTGCAGAAGCAACAAGGGAAATGATGTTTAGCCCCATTTTTATTGAGCAGACTCAGTAATATTTGATTGCACTGATAATAATTATTAATTATTATTAGTAGCATTAGTATTATTATTATTACTGCAACCAAAAGAGTCAGTACTTGGAACAAAAAAGTTGCATTTTACCTGTCACGATCAAGGTCAAAATTATGCATTTTCTTTTAAAGTCCTTTTTTCCACTTCTTTTTGTCACTTTTTTTTCCACTTGGTTGAATCTAATCATTGAGGATTTAACAGAGGCTAACTAAATGTACAAGACGAATTGGTATAAAAATATAACTTGAAAAATAAAATAGTTTAAAGGAAGGAAACCACTCCTCAGTCCCTTTTTTTATTAAAGAAACATCTCTCAACCCCTCAATCCTGCTTTCCTTTCTCTGCCACTCATCCGTCTTTGTGATGTGTTTAAGCCAATCCCATAATAAAGGATGCGGTCATACATATTCATGATAGAAATCTAGTAATTAGTAAACCCCCCTCATGCACATACATACACACGAATGCTCAGAGAAAGGCTTAATGCATATGTATGTTCTTAGCAAACAAAGGCAGCTTGCAGCGCGGGGCATTCTCTATTAACACACACATCCACATATGATGGCACAGATAGCAGACCTGCCACTCACTCACACATGCACACGTGCAAACCCGTCCATCTGCATGTGCGCACACATTAAGAAGTGGTAGGGTTGGGATGGGAGGGCTTTTCCTCCCACATGAATAGAGAAGCTATAATTTCCCCTAGTTTGGGAAGGAAAAAAAAAAAACCCTGCTCAGATCAGTGCTGACTCCTAACTCCTCACCTATTCACTGCCTGAGACACACAACATGAACACACACTGACAGCACTGCATCACTGTTGCATCATATCTAACAAAAGACAGGGAGGCATGTTAAGAATCCATCCCTGGTGGGATGCTGCCTCTTTAACTCCCATCACTGGCAAACACAATAACTCCCTCCCTGAATGTTATCTCTCACCGAACAAAAATCGCCTGAATGCAAGGGAGAATTGGAACAATAAGTGTAAAAGGGTTGCATCATGTGAAGTGTGTCTTCTCCTTTGAACCTGAAGGGTTGGTGGATTTGTGGAAAGGAGGTTTTATGCCATCTGACATCCCGAGCCTTCCAGTAGATAAGTTTTGTTCGGTGTTTTGCTGATTTGGATGATAGAGGAGTGAGTTAGGGTGGAGAATACAGAAATATGTTTTGTCGGTACTGAAGAGAAACCGGCGTTTGAATTATGCATTCTGAAATTTCATCATGAGCTCCAAAAAAAAAAAAATTCAGTAAGACGGAAGATTTCTAGCACTCTTCACCAAAAATGATTTAACTTTTCCAACTTATATTTTGCTAATAAAGCTTCATTAAGCCACAGCTCATTGTAATCACAAATTCATGAGTGAGCAAATGGATTAACGTAAATTACTAATTCGAGAATTAGTAAGTTACGGGGGCATGCAGGTTCATTTTTGAGGGTGTTGTGTGAACCATACCGGGTCAAAATGAAACATGGAGGCTTACAGATAAATATGCAACCCAACCCATTAGAAATTAGCATGCTTCTGTTGTACAAATTTACATTTGGTCAATATTTTTCATCCGAAATATAGGGCTAATTAATATTAGTTTGTTTGCTGACACAGACCTGGTCAGTCGGGGTTTTTCAAAACCTTTAATCCTGATATATCCAGTGCTTTTTATCATAGCCGTCCTTCTATAAAAAGGTTCCTTCTCCAGAGGCAGCGGCAAATTTCAGTAATGTCTGAAGCTGTCAGTTTTGTGGATGGCAAAATGGTGCTCCAAAAGTTTCCAGAGAGCTGAAACTTGGCCACAAACACAGATCTAATCTGGCTCTGGAATAAAAGCAAGCAAAAAACCCTGACCTGCGCTTAAAAGCCAAGTCTGTGCTAGAAAACTGAACCGTTGAAATTAACTCTACAAAGTGTCAGATTCCCTCCCAGACAAAAGCTGACAATGTTTGCAAAAAGTTTCTTTATGACATATTAGGAACATTTAACCAAACATTACTGGAGATGTACGGTTATCAGATTTTTTTTTTTTTTCTTTTGGTGCATTGTAGGTAAGCCACAATAAAAAAAAAAAATTAATTGAATTTCCAATAAACCATTAAGAACCGAGAATTAACATGAGATTCATGCCCATGATGAATGCATGTTAACTTAAGATGAGCCCCGCGCACAGATGTGAATACAATGAGAACAAAAGAAGCATACCTTAATAAGGTTTCAAAACACCCACCACATTATGTGCATCATATTGTGCATTATAATGCCTCTATTTTTTCCTCAGTGCTCTGCTGCTGCTGCTCTAAAGTATCTGAGGTAGAATCACAAAATTGTAGCTGATATTAAAAAGAGATGATCTGACCTTGAGCTCTGCAGAAAGAAAAAAAAAAGCCATGCATAACATTGTGGGTCTCATTATTACTTTCCCCCCACCTTCAATTAATAATTCTTATCACGCTGTTCATAAAGCTCATAGCAGGTTCACCACAGGCCTGGACTCGTATGCTTTCTTTTCCGTCTGCAATGTCCCTGCGCAAACTATGAGAAACTAATAAATATATCCTGAACTTTTAGTTGGAGAAACATAATTTTCCTATCAAAATCACAGAGAGAATTTTTTTTCTCCGTCATGATTTAAACTCCAAGTGAGGAAATGTTGCAATTTGAATCCCAATTCTTCAATAACTTAGGACAATCTGATATAATCCAGACCATAACATTCTGGCAATTAATTTGCTACCAAACACAGAACATGATATGATAATAATTAATACAATTAATAATATTTTTTCACACAGATGTACATCTCAAAAAAATGTGAATTTTTCACTCATTTCAGAGAGTGAAACTCAGATCCATTACACAGAGTGAAAATTTCCAAGCCCTTTAGTTTGTTTAGTTTTTGACTGTGGGTCACAAATAATGAAATGCAAAACTTCCATGTCTCAGACAATTAAAATATTACATAAGAACAACAAAAAAGAATGTCAGGCTTTTTAAAACTGTTTATATCTAGGTGCTCTGATGCATGTATAGGAGGTCGATTAGTGTTTCTGCTGAGGTGTAGTGGAACCCTCCCCCCCCCGCTACTTCACGCCATCTGAAAAACATTGTGTTTTTCGCTAAAGTTTTTGCTACAAGATGAGCAAAAATTGGTGTGTTTTATATTGAAATTGGTGTATTTCACTAAACCGCAATGGAAACAATTTTTCCGCATCACAGGAGTCACGCCAGTTTGCATGAAAGCAGCGACATTCGCCGGCCTCCTTGGACAACGCGCAGCTGGCTCCAGCAGAGGTCTCACAGCATCGCACAGCTCATCAAAAGTTGAGTTTGAATTGAATCCACAGCGCATCTGTAAAAATCGCCGTCTACAGTTTCCCCAAAACGACCCAGCAAAAGGCGCTTGTAGCTCCACGGCCTAAATAAGATGAGGAAGTCCTCTCTGACAGATGATGATGATGAGAGCTAGTGCTGTGGCTGAAACACAAATATATTTCATTAAAGTGTTTACATCCGTCGCTGCCCTGTTTTTAATGAGTTCTTGTGTGAACAAATTATTCAGATGTGATTTTATTTGCATCTTATTGAACGGAAAGACAATTGTGTTTTCTCTACATTAGCAGAATATGCAAAAATTATGCACACATTTGTCTTTGTCGCTTGGATATTTCAGTTCAGTAGTCTTTCCAATGATTGATTAGCATACTGTTTTAGACAGACCATTTAGATGCTCTGGAAACCTCTGAATGTGTTGAATATGGTGTGACACAATCGGTTTAAAGTATTCAACTTTTTCACAATATTCTTATTTTCTGAGAAACAATTGTTAAAATTACAAGAAATAAAGGCCTGTAAATTGTCAATCTATATGTTATAAATATATGTAGGAGTTTAACTTGTTGAGAAGATTCACCAAAAATATTTGAATTTTTTTCACAATACTCAATTATTTTTATAGATGTGCCTCTACCCGTCAATATTTTTCCCAGAGTGACTAAAGAAAATGTTCAGTTTGACATTTTAACTAAACAAGTAAATCTTTAAGGTTCATCAAATGAGTTAAATGTCGAACATCAGATGTTTCACAGCCATTCTGTTCTTACTGTCGATGGGTCAGAACCAAAATAACTCCAAAGATACAACAGCTACAACAGTCACAGCACACGCAGATGTCAAGGACGACGGTGGATGAAGTCAAACGGTTATCTTCCTTTGTTTCATATTTGAATGCAGACTAATCACATTTTCTGCTTTCCCATTGCAAAGTCTGCCGAAAATGACGATCACACTCAGCAAGATTCTATAGTTTCATTTTTGGTTCAAATATTTGTTTCCTTTCCGTCTAAAGATTAGACATCCGTGTTCATTCATTCTGAATTGACCCTATTCAGGTTACAAACTGTGGTCATCGTCTTTCTTTCAATTTGAAGCTTTTAGGAAGAGTTTTATTCAGCTGAACAGCGACAAAGCTGAAGTTTTAATAATTATAGTAGTAATATTACTGACCTCTTTAGAGAAAGAACCAGAACGTAGATTTCATATTAATGTAAAAGTCATCACATATGCTGGATTCTAGTTTACGTTTTTTTATTGAGACTGTGAGAATGTTCCCAAGAAGATATTTTAACTCCTTTGTCTCCCGTTTTACCATTTGGAGGTTTTAAGTTTGGCTTTTGGTAATCAAGATTATTTAGTCCTAATTTATTTAACACTATTTTATTTGTAATTTTGTTGCACTTTGATTTTAATCTGATTCTTCAAAGTTTTATTATACTTAATTATTTTTTTAACTCCTCCAATTAGTGAGCCTGTTTGAATTAGAGGTATTAGTGTCCATATTCCTCCAGTTGTTCTATTTAGTTATTTCTGTACTAAATAGTTTTGTTCCATATTTCATGATCAGCCGTCTTTTTCTTTTTGTTGTTTTTCAACCTCTGTTTTATATTGGTTATAAAGCACTTTGTGTGGCTCTCATTATGCTGCTCTGCATTGTTGACTGATGACAAAGCTGCCAATGTTCCCAAATGTCGACTGGGACGATATCTTAAATTTTAATAATATTCTGTGTTGCCTAATTTTTGCCCACCACAGGTACTGATGGATCCTTGCAAAATAAAACTCAAAGAGCATCACAAGAGTAATGCCAATCTGCCAAATACAGTGGCAGATTCTACCTCTATATTAGGAACAATAGGACAAACTCTGACCTGCTAAAATCTAAACGTCATTTTTTATAGAATTGAACAGACAATAAAATCTGAGCTTGACGGGGATCACTTCATTTAATGGAGCCATGGTCACAGAGGAGAAAAAAGTTGGCAGCAGTTGGTATCTGAAAGAAATCTTCACAATAAATTTAGAAAAAAATATTTTAAACTAATGATAATAGTCACTTTCAGGGCAAAGAAAGTGCAGCTGTAACTGATTAGAAACTCAGCAGAGATCCGAGACCTGAGATCTTTGTGACATTTGTACTTTGTCTTTGTACTTGCGTGAGTTTTGATCTTTTAAGTGACTAAAGACGAGCATGTTTGGTAAAAAAAAAAAATAAAAATGTTTTTTTAAAACTAAGTCTGAGGGTGCATTTGGTTGTCTGTGAAGGTGTACTCTGCTCCACTTCAGCTATAACATTTTAACCCTCTAACCATTGTCTACATGCAATGTAGGATTATGGTTGATCTAAATATTTTGGCATTACTCCACAAGTGCTGAGGACACATAAAATTACCAAATTATAGAATAATGAGTTTCATTAAAACTCCAACGTGCCTTAGTCTAGTGTCATGTTTCAAAAAAAAAGTTTGTTTTTCAGTCAGAATTAGCTTCACCTAAAGGTTAAATGCATTGTGTGATGCAAATAACACACATGGGCCCTTTACCAAGGCCTGAAAAGTAGCTGGATTAGATTCCTGATGCCTGTGGGTATTTGCTCAAGGTTTGCTCAGCACAGGCGGCTCGTCTGTTTACATCTTCTTTAATCTTTTTCTTGTTCCGGCTTTGATTTCCGTCTCTTTTGAGTTCACTATGGTTCTCCTCCAGAAGAAAACACAATGGCATTGCTTTGCACTTACTCTAGTTCTGGGAGGGTGTTTAAAGAAGCTAGTCATGGTCACATCAATATAAACAACCACTGGACTTTGTCGGTTCGTGTCCTTGGCATGTTATTTGAACGGATCACATGACACTGTTGTCAAAGCTACCTTTCATACAGTTCTCATGCAATTTTATTTATTTTATGAGTGACCTTTATTTATTAGTAGTTGGACAGGACTTTTGTGTATTTCTCAAAACTGCCATGGAAACTATTGATTCACATCATGCCAGTTGTTATACAGCAACAACATGCTTGCACTAGCCTCATTGGACAACGCGCAGTTGGCTCCACCAGAGGTCTCACAGCATCACACAGTTCATCAAAAGTTGAGTTTGACATTGGAATAAGTTGAATCGATGGCACTCATGTGAAATCGCCAAATACAATGTCCCCAAAATGACAAATATATACGTAGTCTCTCCAAAGTATGATGGTTAATTTCACTAAGACTCTGGATCTCAAATTTGCTTTAATGAGTGCTTTAACGTTTATTTTACAGAATACCACAGCTGCTCATTGTGCTTTTTTCTGTCTTCTCCACCTAACTTCAATGCCAGAGCTTCTCTTTCACAGCTTGACAGACAGTCAGTCTGAAAAGCTCAGAGCTTTCTCCAGTATTCTAGTACCCATCTTTTGCACATTCTGGAGGTTTGGGCCCTTCTCTCTAATCTCTATGCTAGGCCAGAGTAGGTGTGGTTAAGTTGTTACCCTGGCATTAAGCCAGCCTGGTAATCTTTCAAATTCTCTAAGGATCAAGCCATGTAGATTCTGCAACCAGCCTATTCCCCTTTATTGTAGCCAGGATATACGATGTCCTTTCAAAATCTTAAGACTAAGATAACCAGAATTAATACTAAGTGTATTTTTCAAATAACAATTTAATGTCTTAAGGGATGAAACTATCCAAACCAACTGAAAAAAAGTATTTGCTCCCCAAGCTTAACTGCTTGTCCCACCCTTGGCTGGAATAAATATCAAGCATTTGTTTTATATGGCAATAAGTCTTCTTTAAATCTGCCAAACAACATCTTTGAAAAGTTATTTTAATTCAACACATTGAAAGGTTTTTAGAAAGAAGGGCATGTTCAGGTCAAGGCCGGCCCTGTAGCTGCTATGGTGTGTGCCTCGGGCGAGATTTTAATTCGTCTTCGCTCTAATATTTGATAGAAATGATTTTGATGATAGCATTTTAAAAAAAATGCATTGTTTGTTGCTTTCAACTGGTTATTGTGTTGTCCTTTTTAATCATATAAAGCTCTTTGAACTGCCTGGCTGCTGAAATGACTTGACTACATATTGATTAGCGCCGTTTTTGGCTAGTTAGCTGCTACCGTACAATGTCAAATTAGGAAGTCAGTTATTTAGCAGAGTGTAGCACTAAGTCAAAAGTCAATTTCATCACATTAGCCTTACCGTTCCTCCGTCTCTGTCACATTTTTCCCACTCTTATTCTTTTCTCTTTTGCGTCTTTGGGCACCAGACAATTTGGGATGTTTTGATAAGATGCTTTCCAAGGTCAGTCCATTAAAAAGATCACCCCATTTCTCCCCCCCAGAGCAAGACTGCGAACAACACTGGAGCTCTGAGGGCAGGAGGGGCACACGGGGTGTAGGGGGGAGCTAAGAAAATATCATTATTACTAGATGTAATATTTTATATTCTTTGCAATGCAGCTAAGTTAACAGGATGCACAACTTCCAAAAATCATTTGTCTCATCAGTCATCTCCTCTCCCACATGGCAATGGGGCCCAAGACAGACACATGCAAAAATGTCATCTGACTCGGAGCACGTTACTTTTAAAACAAAGTTGAGAGTGGTTTTTCTGTGTCCTCCATATTAATTTAGTTTTTATTATGTTAAATCAAAATAATCCGTTCTGTAAATTTCTTATGTCAAAATTCTTTAAAGGCTTACATAACGGCATTTCTTCCCAGGTTTCAGCGCCTGTGTTTTTCTAAGCCCAAGGCTGATGCCTTTAATTTTTTTTTATTTGAGGATACAGAATGCAGCAAGAAAACTTTTTTTTTTTACACCATTTTCTAGCTTCTTTTTCCAGGTTAAGAGTGTTAATGCCTTTGGTTCTCAAGGCATTAAAGCTCTTGCACTGAAGGAATTAATTTAATTATTAAGCCCATGGTTACTTGACAGTAAGAGACTGGCAGATCATACAATAGACCTGGATATTTCTCTGGAAGCCAAGAATAAATCTATAATAAAAATTATGACCAATTTGCTTCCTTATTATTAAAATTAATCAAATTTACAAGGCACATTTAAACAGTAACATGTTTTAGAGCTAATTAAAACTCACAAAGTGGCCTAATTAGGGAAGTAATTTATTATAACAGCGTTGTTTTATAAAAACTCACTTTTTGACTCACCTGCCAGGTGAAAAAGAACCTACTTGCAAAAGACAAAAGCTACAAATTTACTTTTTTATAATTGCAGAAAGGAGAAGGTAGCAGAGAGTGGAAAAGGCAGAATAAGTAGGTCAGAAGAACTGCAGTGCAGCACACAAGAGACAAATGGATTATTTCCTCACTTTGTAAATGGGGGGAAAAAAGACAGGTAGCTGATGAACGAATTACAGAAAATTAATTGAAACATCTTGCAAAGACTTGGTATGCCTGTTTTTTTTAACTATAGGGCTAATATTATAGAATGTGGAGCTAAATTCAGAACAAAAAAAAACCCCACTCCCAACTGATTCCTCCAAAGCCTGCCTGTCACTCTTAATGCTTTGTTTCCACAGTTAAACACAATGTGGATAAACTCTTTCAACTTTCACCATTTTCATTCCCTCACTCTGAAGGTCATATAATCTGTGCTCCTCAGGAGAGACATTATAAACCATAAAATGTTAAAACGTTGTGGGTCAGCAGGTTTTGCCAAAGCACTTATTATGTCATGTGTTCAGGTAGCAACAGTCCAACGAAACTGTTAGAACAGCTGAGAAGGCTCCCTGTCCTTATTATCACATTGTACTTCACTCACAAACACACACTCACACGCACACAAACACAGAGACATAGCCCCTCTGGGGAGACACATCTGAAGTTGCAACAGGTCTGGCATAAAGGGCTATTTTGTGCGTGTCAATCAAAAAGACGGTGAAAGCCTATGAGCATGGAGAAAATGAGAAGTTTGCCACAAAGAAGCATTCAGGCCCCTAAAATAATACAGCTGAATATCCATTCAAAAGATTTTTTTTTTAGCAGATAGAAATCCTAGTGACGAATAAAGTTTCGAACAGTCGAGAGGCATTTAGGTTAGACAGAAGACAGAAAAGAGTAAAAACTAAGAGTGGGTGCAGAGTTCAATGTTCAGGTATTTTCTTGGTTTCCTGCACGTTGGTGCACCTGCAGCCTCTGCTGGCTGCATCCAACACAAAACACATTTCCCATTTTATATGTTGGGTAATCTTTTTAAAGGGTCTTAAAAGCCCATTTCTCACACCACGCATACAATGACAGACCCCCGCTGCTCCGAGTTTGTGGTTAGTGAAGTAAATAAAGCCGGAAGAAGCAATGGGTAGGAAAGAGAGAGAAAGAGAAAAAAAAAAAAAAGATGTGAGGGCGAGGAAAAGGAGGAGGAGCAGGAAATGAACTAAACTCTGGTAAACTGCACCTGCAGGGATCTCCTCCTGTGTATAATGAGAGTGCTTAATGAGCACACACTGCTTAATGCTGCTGTGCTTCTATGCTGTGTGTGTGTATGTGTGTGTGCGTGAGTGTGTGTGTGAATGTGTGCGTGTGTGCATGCACGCGAGTGAGTGTGGTAATTGAAAAGAGACCGGGTCTTCATTCCAGCCCCCAGCGCCCACACAGGGAAAATAACTCATGAATGCGTTTTGCATGCCAGTTAGTTATTCCTGTTGTTCGAGCGGCGCTCTTTAGTTTGCGATGATGAGTGTGCTCATTCACAAAACGAAGAATAATGTTTAAGTGGGCTAATGAAAACTGGAAATATGAGTAGTTAAAACATATTAGCTTATCTACAGTGCCTCGCAAAGTATTTATATTCCTTGTACCTTTTCTCACTTTGTCACAAACTTCAGTAAGTGTTACATTGGGATCCTAGGTGACAGAACACAAGCTGGCACAATAACTGAGTGGATGGGTGGAGAACGGACTTCAAGACCGTTTAAAAATTAAAATATGAAACATGTGGCGTATGTTGTATGCAGTCCCTTTTACTCTGAAACCTCTAAATAAAATGCAGTGTGATCTATTAACAGGTAGTAGAAAGAATTTTTTCAACGGTATCAGTATAAATGTGGCTGTTCTGTTTGGAAAATAACTTCAAAGCTCTAAACAAGTAGACATCCTCCTAAACTGACCGGCCGGGCAAGAAGAACATCAAACACAGAAGGAGTCCAGAGGAGCTGGAGAGATCCGGAGCTCAGGTGAGAGAATGTGGAGAGAGGACAAGCTTTGGTCGTGTATTTCACAAATCTGGCTATTACAAAAGTGCAGACAGTTTAAAAACATGGAATAACGCCCTCTGGTCAGATAAGATGGGAAGAAAGTAAAACGTTTTAGTGAACCCGTCAGATATTATTTGCAGTGGTAACACACAGTCTGCCCAGTGAAATATGGTGGTAGCACCATCATGCTGTGGGAAAAAGGATCTTTACCAGGATCATGGAAACTGGTCAGAGTTGTTGGGGCGGGGGGAGCGTTAGCTGTCAAACATTTCAGTCAGTACATGTGTAAATGTGAAATGTGGCACAGACATTACCCAAAGGAGGCAAAAGGTGTTTCTACAAAGTTTTAACTCATGGCAACTGAATACAGTTGCACACCACATGCTTTTCAGATTTTTATTTAAAAAGGGAAAATTGAAAACCATATAAAATTTTAGTTCCACTTCACAATTATGTTTCACTCTGAGTTGAGTCTGCCTGAAAGACATTGAAAGTTGCAGCTACATTATGGCAAACTGTGAAAAATTCTGGGAATTGAATGCCTTTTGTAAGAAACTGTTAATGCAGGTTGAATATAGCAGCAAAGGTCTAAGTAAGCCAGTTGATCCACATGAAAGAAACCTGCATGCCGAGACAATTTTAACGGATCCATAATACAGCTTCCATGTATATTAGAGAAGAAACTATAATATACACTGTCCCATGTTTTTTTTGTTGTTGTTGTTTTTTTGTCATGGGACAAAAAAAAAGCATAAGGGAGAAGTGGCAGAAAAAGAAGATAAATAATTAGAGGTAATGAGTTGTTTATTGTGTGGAAGAGACCAGTATGTTAAAACAAAAAAAACAAAAAAAAGTAGCGACAGAGAGACAAATAGCCAAAGCAGCAAAGCGAGCAGGAGAGAAGAGGTGGTGGGAAAGATGAGCAATTTATCAAATTCTTTTGCTAGAGGAGAGACTAATTAATTTGTTTCTGTGATTGCTTTTCCAGTCAGTGCACGCTCTCACACACACACTCATGCATATCCCACTGTCACCTAACTGACAGATCCTTGCGCACACAGAAAAAAAAAAAAAAAAAGGAAAATCTCTTTCTTCATTTGTAGTCTCGTAATATTTAGGGCGCCAACAAGATCACATACTTCGCACATGCATCTTTTGGCCTTTTAGTCGTCTTCTGTGAATGTATGCGTTTTCATGGCAAATTTAACTGCTTATTAATCCTCCTTGTCTTTGTGTCACTTCTTGTGCTGCAGACAGTTGTTAATTAAATTGTATTTAGGTGGTTTTCACCGTGATTCATGACAAAAAGCGCAGCCAGTCAAAACAAAAGCTTGAGGTGTTCCTTTGCACACAAAAAAGAAAAGAAAAAAATCTGCAGAGGCGGAAAAAGAGCGAGGAGGAAGGAGATTGTTAGACTGATGTATTTGGTTGGTTCTTTGCTACAGCATGAAGTTAATATCTGCCAATGAGTTAAGACACAGAATGAGCCATTTGGCATTAATCAAATAAACATAAAAATGGACCCAAGCGGCCAGGATCTAGAACACAGACTATAAGCATTGCAGATGTTTTGTTTTGGTGTTTCCTCAAATTTAACTACTCTTAAATTGTGTTTTATAGAATCATTGAGCAGCAGAGAATTTATCAGCCCACGCCAATGTTTTATATTTTAAACAAGATTTTTAAGGCTGCGGTATGCAACTTTTATTTAAAAAAAAAAAAGTTGATTTTTTTTTTTTTACATAATTTTTTAAACTGTTATGTCTTCACAGCATAATATGAAACAGATAAGCTGTAAAAACCTCAGTCTCATCCACTATTCCCAGTGCTGCCATTGCCGTCTGCAGAAATGCACCGCTCCCGGTCAAAAACAACCAATCAGAGTCAGGAGGAAGGTCTTTATCTGCCATCATTGGTGACCTTGCCGATGAGCCTTAGATTTTCTGGCAGACTTTACCATCATGAAGAAGCTGTCATACAGCAGAGAGCAAGGAGGAAGGCGGGAGCGGGTTGTGAGCAGCTCATATACAAGCCTGGTTTTCACAGGTTACCTGTTTCATGACACGGCACAGTGACATTTTTAACAAATATGTAAAAAAAAAAAAAAAAAGGAAAAAAAAAGTGTTTTATAGTAGTTATATGTTTTGACTTTAGTTTAGCCCAACTAGCTAGCCAACATCTACACTTTTATTCACAATGAAGATTTTTTTTTTTTTCCTATCTGTTTCCTAAACTGCTCGATCAGCACTTTTGCTGATAAATAAAGACTGCTTGTCATTTAACAAGTCTGGGCAAACTTGGAAAAATAAGTAGGAGTCAATACGGAATGGTACAAATATGCACATATGCTTGCACCTGTCTGAATGAGCTCTGGAAGTTCTTTGGCCTCTGGTCACACTTTAATTAAACTCCTCATCTTTTAAGTTTCCCACAGATTTTCAACCAAAACTATGAAAAAAAAAAGACTAAATCTGTACATCTAAATATACCGGTATGTGTTTATTTGTTTCTGTGTACAATAAAAGCCTTCATTTCCTCCACTTTGCACAATTCTAACATGCTATATCTTGCTGCATGAACGCCAAGGTGCAGAAGTTTCTTTTCTCTCTTTCTCTGTCTCTCCGTCTCTCTCATGAGGATTTTCCTGTAGAGCAGAGCAGCTTGTCTTCCACTGCTGGTTTGGAACTGGCAGGTCACACTGGGAGGCTAAACCCTCCCAACCTCTACTTCAGATGGGCCACTTTTTTATCCTGACCTTCTGGATGCTCATCGAAGGATAGGTCACAGCTCACAGCAGTCTGAGAAGCAGCCAATTTAAAACGAGTCACTATATGTATGCGAGTCTACGATGTCTAACGCCCAGTGCCAAGACCTCGACACCCATCGTATGCGAGGAGATGTTATTTAATGAAAGCAGCAGCGTTATCTCAGATCACACAAACAGGAAACAGTTGCAACCGTCACTTTTATCTTTTAAATGGTCAGGGAGGCATAAAGGCCTCTGGATCACCTGGCTCACAGCCACAAACAAACCGGGTTTTAACACACACTTTCAACATCACACACTTGGAGCCAGCGGTGCCTGGGTGAACTAGAGGGACAATAATTGAAAGTTGGCTCGCTTCAAGGAGCATGACACAAAACCAAGAGGGGAACCAGGAGTGGCTTTGCTCCGTTTTTATGCTGGAGTTAGTAAGTACTTGGGATAGGTCAGAGGGGATGATGGGCCCTGCCCAATGGCCAGACTCAGGGGTGGGGTAAGCAGCGCAGAGAGGGCAGCGAGAGGGTTAAGTCCTGGCTGCCATGGCTAATGCTTCAATCTTCTTGCCCCCCTTGCTACAACAACACAGGATCAACAAAGACAGGATCAACAAAGCTCCAGCCAAAATCCTCTGACGCACTGAAACAGAAAATTCCCAGTACTCCCTAGGCCGCAAAGGGAACGGCAAACACACAATTACACACACAGACACACACAGATGCACATATCTCCGACTGCTTAGGGAACAACAAACAATGGTTGTAAATACAGCTGCAGACGACTGGGCAGATAAGGGCCAATCCCCAGGAACCGACTTGTTCTGTGGCTCAATGGCTACTGACTGCCCTCTGCAGCTCGATGCCTTAGCCATGCCTTTTAAACAGCACAAACACCTGCTGCTCAATGCTCTGAAGCATTCAACTAAAGCAGAACTTTAAAAAAAAAAAAGTTATTTTTTTCTCTTTTGGTTATGTCAAACTTCTTTCCATGTGAATCTATGAACATATAGGGCCTTGGAAAAGTGTTAATACCCCTTGATTTGAAGGTAATGTGGTAGACCAACACAATTTATATTTGTTAAAAATTAGAAGGGAAATAAAATATGGATTTCCAAAATATTTGCAAATAAAATTTGGCATCCGTTTTCCACTTTCTAAATTATGATGTCCAGTGACTCCCACGCTACATTTAGTCATTCACTCATTCATGCAAACATTTGCATGCATGTAAGGTCAAAAAGCTACTGGATGTGCAGATGTGTGAAGATGAAGTGGATGGAGGACTGATACTGTTAAAATTGGCAAAATAAAGAAATGACTCAATAAAGTAATGTGACAAATATTGCATTCAAAAATAAGAACTTTCCAAACGCATTTGATTATACAAATTGACATAAAGTAATTTTTTTATTTTATTTTCTACATCACTTTGAATTGGTTTTTAACAATCTTAATTTTTTTACTAGATTCCCGTTTTATTTTTCCTCATTTTTTATATTCTACTTTTATTTAGTACAATGCGGTTACTGTCACACTTCATTTAGTTATTTGTAATTTTTTTCATTGTCTGTATGATTATTTTACTGATACTTTTTTAACTGAACACCGATTCATTTTGTCCCCTAATATTTCCTCAGATTGTTTTTTTTTTCTTCGTTTATCCATTTGCCATTTATTTACAGATTTATTTATTTATTTTCCTGAGCGTCTCTTTATTTTTCTCCCTTCTGACTCTTTGTTTAAGTTAAAGGGACAATATACACACAGACACACACAGATGTGTAACTAAAGTAGATTTTAGGCTCTAGAAACTTATAACCAGTTAGCATTTTTCCTTATATTCTATCACATGGGTCTTCAAATCCAGGTCTTAAGGTCCGGTTGTTCTGCAACTTTTAAATGCGTCTGTGCTTCAACACACTGGAGTCAAGTAATCAGGTCATTAGCAGGACTCTGGGGAACTTAACTGTGTACTGAGGGGGTAATTCAGCCATTTGATTCAGATGTATTGGAACAGAGACACATCTAAAACATATACCGAAGTTTATTTAAATATATTAAAGATAGTAACGCAACAAAATGGGACAAAGTGAATTATTTAAGGATTTTAAAGATTGTTTATGTCATTCTTTATAATGCCATTAATCCAAAGTCTGATTTTGAAATAAAATAAAGGTAGTTTTCAGACAATATGGAGCATGATGTTTGTTTGTTTGTGTGTGTGTGTGTGTGTGTGCGTGCGTGCGTGTGTGTTTTGATGGAAAGGTGGAGACTCCCTGCAGTTAAAAACATGAAGAGAAAGAAAAGCAAAAAAAAAAAAAAAGGTGATTGAGAGAGGAGGTGGGAGGTTTTTAGTGCTCTGGTTTTAGAGGGGTGTTTGATGTAATCCAGGAAGTTAGTTCAGTAACTCCATCCCTCCGTCCCCACGCCCCAACCCCCGTCTCAGTGAAGGACAGGAGAAGGAGGGATGAAGGAGGCCCTTGTCTAGAGAGCCAGGGGTTTTCCACATCTGTCCTCCGCATTGTAGGCAGCCTCTCTAAACAGCCCGGGAGTCTGTTATGGCTGGGAGAGGCACACACACACACACACACATACACACAGCAGCTATGTCTGAGGGAGCCTTGTGGAACGCTTTAACACTGATTGCAGTTAAGCATTAAATCATCCATACTACAGTTACCAGTGAGAGAAAACACATCAGAGCACAATTCATAGTCGGGTGATGCCTGTGTTTGGTGTATGTGTGGAGGAGTGTGTTTATGAAATGCCAGTCACGCAAAACTGATCTGACTGTTTAAGGAATCCTTGTTTTTCTTGTGCTTTTCCTTTTTCTTTTTTTTTTCCATGGAATTCTCTCAAACGCCAACTTAGGTTTTCGTTCGGTAGAATATTTGAGATGCATTTTCCTCAACCCCAAATAACTCATAGCCTCCCCCAGCTCCCTTGCAGATCCTTCCACTAATAAACCACATCATTTTGAAACTTTCATTGGATAAGTGTCGGGCTCACAGCCTCAGCTTTGTGGTGGAGATATTCAGACCTGCTTACACCTGCCCCTTGTGGTTGAAACTATTATTGAAAACAAAAACAAACTGCAATTTGAGATCTAATTGGAGTCCCAATATAAAACTTAAAAAAAAATAAATAAAAAAAATAATAATAAAAAAATATATATATATATATATATATATATATATATATATATATATATATATATATATATATATATATATATATTTAATTTTCCTATAAATATATTGTTTGAATTAAATGTTGTCTAAAGATGTCTGAACTTGAACTGTAGCATTTTCTTTTTTGCAAGTGCAAACTTCACCGCAATTGAAACCCAGTATAAAGATGGCCATTCCTTAAAGGCATCAGCGATGTTAGAAAACATTTATGAACAAACAGCATTATTAAGACAAATGAAGACAAGAGACGTGTCAGCCAATCATCCAGAAACTGAAGGAATATGGCACAACTACACACTCACCAAGACATGTCTGTGTAAAAAGAAACTCTGGAGGAGCAGCAGCTATTAAAAAAAAAAAAATCCATAAAGATATTCATACATCTGGAGCTTGCTACGAGACATCAAGGGTCATCACCATAAGCAATACTATCCCCACAGCAAGTCCTGTCAGTGGCAGCATCATGCTACGTGGATGTTGCTTTTGAGCAGGAAAACTGTTCAGAGTTGATGAAATAATGGAAGGAGGTAAATACTGGGCCATCCTGGAGGAAAACCTGCTAAGGGGAATGCTAATCTGGAGCATCAAAGTGCAGCTGGTCAGTTATCATGTGTCAACTGGTACCTCCAGTCCACATTGGACGCATCTCGCTTAAGTGCTAGACAGGGTGTGACACTGAACTCCAGCCTTGTGTAGTTCTGTCAGAAACATTGACACTCCTCAGTAGAGATGTAAAAGATAACGGTTGGCTTGGTAGTTCACAATAGATTTTAGTGTGTTAGAATTTAATGGGAGTATGTCTGACGCCACCAATGTGAATTGTTCTTAAGAGGCTGCAAAAGAGGTGAAGGTTCACTTTCCAACAGTGCAACGGTCCTAAAACGAAATGTGTTAAAAAGATCCGGTCAAAATCAGAACCTGTAATATGCCTGAAAATCTGGGCTCTGACTTGAAAACGAATGTATTTGGAAAACATTCTTCGACAAATTTCAGAAAACAAATTCACTCCCAATGTTTGCAGAGCTAGAAAGGACAGACCCAAAAGGACTTGTGGCTATAATTACAGTGAAAGGAAATTATAGAAAGTGAGAAAACTGACACTGGTGTGCTAAATGCAAACGCAACGCCGCACTTTATACATTTCCATTCATAAAAACTACTGGTTTTGTGTTGGTTTACTGTATGAAATGCATAGAAAAACACACTGAATTTTGTAGTCGTAATGCAGCGTAAGTTAAAAGGTCAAAGGGGAATGGATACTTAGTGAGGCACTCTTTGTCAAATGGCAAAAGCCTGTTAAACTGAACCCTTTACAAAAAAGCTAGACTTTTAATTTCTTGGCCACGATTTGTTCCCTGTCGGCTCCTTAGCAGTACAGTCACTCAATGTTATTTCTTTCATTCTCTCCATTTCAACACTTTTTGCCAATCTAGGCCGGCTGACATGTCATTGTAGTGGGCGTATGACAGTCAAACACATTTCCGAGTAATTGCCACCTCATAACGTCATAATTACCATACACGCTGCACCCCTCACATCAGAGAGGCTTGACAATAATGGAAAAGCTGTAATGATAGGTGCGTATCATGACACAGACACACTCAAGCGCTCACACACACACACACACACACATGCAAGCATACACACATAGTCTGAAAACAACATTGTTTCCACATGTCTGCCCCAGCTCTGGCACTGACTTTTTGCCAATTCTCCTAATGTAGATATCTCCCATTTAATTCAATTAAAAATGTTAAACAACCTAATTGGAAACAACTGGCTGCAAAAATTAAATTACATAAACAACACTGCTCTGACAGATTACGTCTAATATTAGGCATCTGGGCCTTATTAGGCTCCAGTAATAGCAGCTTTACCACATAGGGAGGACAGGGCAGTGAGCTATTTTCTGCCGTTTTAGCTTCGACTGGACACGCAACAAGTAGGCAGCTTGTGTGGGTCTCTGAATGAGTGTGTGTGTGTGTGAGAATCCCACACTCGACAACAGAGTGGTGTTTATTTATCCTCTATTAGGGAAGGAGCAGACATTAAACTGAAAAAGGACCTGTTCCCCCTGTGGATTTTCTTCTTCCCTCTTGCTGGGTCTGATGAAGAACATGTGGGAATGAGACAACGTTAAAAGGTAAAAGAGCAAGGAAGCAAAATGCCAGTGAAGTACATATGTGTAAAGAAGTGTGATACAGCTTTTCACTCAGGTTGTATTTCGATCTCGTGCCACAAGCAATATTAAAATGCCGCAATATGTCTCACCGGAGCCAGGATGTGATTTTGTCAGGTGAGATAAGCCACAGTGGCGATTGGACAGGAAAATTAGGTCTTCGAGCAAGACACACTTTTTGAGACATTAATTTCTAAGTGTACGGAAGTAGACCTTTAATAATTGCCCTGTTGTATGGATGGAGTTCTCTAAAGGTGACTCTGTGGGGGCGGTCGACAACCTGAAGTTTGAAAAGCATTGAGGAATGCCTTAAGCACAATTAAATAATTTGTGATTCAATATTTTGGGCTACTCAGGTGATCAAAATGACAGAGTGACAGAGAGAGTATGAACAGTTCGGAAGCACTGATGAAATACCATGAATAGCTAACCGCTACCCTCCAAATTTGGCATCTGTTTTGGAGCCTCTTCTAAGCGCTTTATGGTTTCATCATGAGTCTTGATTGCATTTAATCATCTGTAGTTCAAAATGTAGAAAACCTGCACTGATACAACCTGAACGTGCTTTTTCGATCCACCTCCCTTGCCTCTCCAACTCATGGTCTGACCATAGTAACCCAAAAAGAAACTCTGATCTTAGGGGGGGGGGGGGGGGGGGTTTTTTTGTTTTTTGGGGACACTTGGTTTTTTGATGACAAAATTCTTAAAATTTGTTAATGAGAACAGACGTTTCGGGAAGCAAAGACATTTGGACGTAATAAAACAAATAGTAATATTTTAAATATTTCAGATAAAATCAGATAAATGAGTGCAAACTAATTCATGTTAGTAGTAAACTATGAAGATCAAAAAATGTTTTTTACCTTGCTGACCTAAACTTTTAACTAGTTCTTGTTAATAAAGATGGGACAGAATGACACCAATTTTTTTTTTTTTTTTTTTTTTACCGTCAGAAAAAGTTTTCAACTTCAGAGGGTTAATTTTCCCTTCTTGTGCAAAGAAATCTGATTGTGCAGCGTCATCCTTAGCGGAGCATCGTGTTTAATTTTCCCCCCCCAACTATGCAGGCTGTTCTGCATGCGGACTCCAGGAAGTAGAGTGGGTTGGCGAAGAGCTTCACAGTGACTGATCTGCAACAATAGGTCCAACTTCTATTCACAGTTTTCTCCGAGCTGCTACTGAAGCTGCAGTCAAGGTCAGCTCCCTGCCGAAAAACCCTCTTTCCGCCAAACTTTTCCTCTGATCTCCACCTGACACCCTGACTGTCTCTCTCCCTCTGTCTGTCTGTCTTTCTCTCCCACTCACTGCTCTCATTCCCCTGCTGTGGTTTCAGCCCATGTCATCACATCACAGTCGACAGCTCTAATCACTGTGCAGAGCGGACAGGCTGTAAAACATGGCAAGGACTGACAGCGAGGCTCAACACTCGCACCTTTCATCTGGTAGCAACACGTTGCCTCTCGCATACGCACACACCCCACGTGTACGCACATCCATAGGTAGCATGTTAATGCTTAAATATGTAGAGTATGTTTGTGTAAAACACATGTAAGAACAAACCAAGGTTTTTGATGACAAAAACCTTGGAACAGACTTTCTTACACCTCAAGAAAGACTGCTGAGTCTTTCTTGAGGGCATAGCCTTGGTTTTTATGATTCTGACAAGCCCCTGTGAGATTCTTATGTTTTACATACAGCTTATAGTAATTATTAGATTAAAACTGATCGTTTCAAGCTGTTTTTGTACTTGTTCTCCCAAAAGACTCTTTTGAGGCACTGATTGTAATATCTATTCCAAAGAGCACAGTATAAGTTATTGCTTAATAATGATTTGGAACAATGAACCCTATTTTTAAAAGAAACATTTTAACTCCTGTCCTACGGCATATAAACAGTTTTTGGTAGCCAGGACATTACATTAATATAATATCTACTTTCTATGTGAAATGAAATAATGTAAGTAAACTATACCTCTACTTCAACCTCTGCATAGGTATAGAACAGATTTTAAAACAGCAATTTTCTGCTGATTGGACGCTGATTGCTTTTGCCAACAGTTTTGGCACCAATCTGAAACAGTGTTTGTACAACTTTTAGCATTTCATTTTTTCATGTGCAAGTATAAATTTGAACCAGCACTTGTGTAGCGTTAAGGATTACGGTGGTTCTTTATTATTTTTTTTAATGTAATGAGTTACAGCTTGATTGGGGGAAAAAAAATGCAACAAAGGAAGTATTGGCAAACATCAAGCTCTGTTAATGTAACCGTGAGCCTGCTATAGAAGGTGAATGAAGCCAAATTATATATGATTGGATATCATTTACTATTTACCCTCAAGTACAGGATAACTGACCGAAATTGGTTTATTATTACAGAGACACTTAATTAGAAAATAAATGAGGGGTGAAGTGGCCTAAAGAAATCCGGAACTGACTGTATTGTCTTTCTTTTCTTTTCTAGATGTGTCATCAAACATGTTAAGTTGAATGAATTCATGATCTAAGCACAGTGGTGCAGATAAAAACATGTTCCAGCTTAAACTGTTTCATAAGAGTTTTGTATGTTTAATGTTGCTTTATTGCTGAAAGTGAAACTGTTGCTCTTTGCAGTCTTTGACATTGCCAAAATTGCCTCCTTCATTGTGGGCATAACATGCTGCCCATTAGTTTTTAATCAAGCATTCTGCCACCTAAATGTGAAAAATAAGATTCATTCTTCTCTACAAATCTAGCTGTTCTTTAAAAATATTTTCTAGGTCTGCAGCTTCTTATTGATGCATTTATGTGTAGCTGAAGTGATTCCTGCAAGTGTCTTCTTCAGTTAAGACGCCAATCAAACGAAAGCCAGGAAAATTGAGTAAATCACCTCATTCCTAAAGGCTCCCTATAGCTAGGAGAATACACTTTAACATTATTTTGTTAAAAAAAAAACACACACACACACAAAGTGATTTAGCAGCAAAATATATTAAAGCTATGCTGTCGTTATATCAAATCTTAGGAGGTTTAGCCTGTTAGCTTCATGTACTCGCCTTACTGATAGGTGGCGGTAATGCACCGTATTGTTGTTTGCCAACCGCCATTAACAGTTAGTTGTAGAAGAACAGATGGCGCGACATGGTTTAGTGTATTATTTGTTCGAACCGGCAAGAAAATACGACTAAAATTTCATTTTTAAGCTTCCCTTAATATATAAAACTTAGTCAGAAAAATTAGAAAAAGTCAAAGAGAGAGGAGGACGTACTCACCAGTCAACAAGACGAAACAAGAGGAACGTATCTCAAGCATATAGGTATGTGCTGCACACAATTACCAGAATAGATGTACCTAATGATGCACTACATCCTCAAATTGTACATTTAAAAGGTAAACGGTTCTCACCATTCTCGTTCCCAACTCGGTCGTTATCCGCGTCTTCATGTCGGCCATGACGCTCCTGATCAACAGAATCCAAATCTGAAGCGTTTTCATTAGATTGTAGACATCTGGCTGTCAGTTCAGCTTCATACTTGTATTTTTGTATGTCATTTACTCCCATAAAGCCTTCCAGCATTTCTTCATATACAAAAAAGACTCCTCCTTTCATTTCCAGTAATAAACAACCGGACACTAGCTTCTTTTTTTTGGCTGGTTGGGGGCCAGTACGTCATAAAACATGGAGGGTACCTCCGCCCCCTAAAATCGTCCCATTTCGGCATTTATTGACAAAAACACAGAAAAGAAAACTAATTATTTAAGTTTTGGGTCACATGAAAAGTTTTGTTAAAGTGTATCATATTTATGCAATATTTATATTTTGAATTTTTTTTAAGTCAGAACAATGGGAAAATAAATTAATTTTGTGATGAAGTTTTCTAATGATATTGATAGCATTTGAAAATTTTAATATTTGTAGCGTAACTGTTGTATTTACATCTAAAGCACATTGAATTGCCTTGTTGCTGAAATGTGCCATGCAAATAAACTTACCTTGCTTTCACCACATGGTTGTGGCAAACTGTAAATGGGACTTATTATTATATTCTTTTTAAAAAAATAGAGAATGTAATCCTGTCAACAGATACACTGACATAAGAATCTCGACAAGTACTCCAGAGTCACTAAGGGTCGCCTGGTAGTTTCCCGATTAGTGCTGTTTTTTTTTGTTGTTTTTTTGTTGTTTTTTTGTTGGGTTTTTCAACCTGGCCTATGAGTTTATGTGGACAGCCATGATTCTCGCACTTTGTATTTGTGCAATAATCTTTTCATTTCCAGATGAAGGCTTGAGATGCAAAATGTTGAAAGCATTGCAAGGATGCTAAAACTCTTTCTCTGACTCCCCTCACCCTCCAACCCTTGTTACTCTACCCTGCTTTATATATCTCCACAATTTTACACTGTCTGCTGTGTGTTTGGGTCTCCAAACTGCTGTTTCCTCACCAATGTTTTGCAACAAACCTCCAGGCCTTCACAGAACATTTGGTTTTATACAGAGATTAAATTACACACATTTGGAGTCTATTTACTAACTATGTAAATTAAGGGGATTGGCTGTGCTAGATTTGATTTACCGGTATTAAAATGGATGTGCAAGCCACATTTCTTTTTATTGTAAATATCACACCTCTTCAAAGTAATGTTCCATTTTGAGTTGATCTGTCTCATAAAAACCAATAAAATACGTGGAATTTACTAGTTTTCCATTTTTCAGCCAACAGTGATGCAACAAAAGTGTGCTTATGCAGAACACAAACAGATTTTAGTTCATATGGAATTAATTTGCAAGGACAGTGATAAAATCAAAAGATTAAACAAAGAAAAGAGGGCATTAAACTGTTCTAAGAGAACTTGTAATAATCAGCAAAGAGGGAACATTTTTATTTTATTTTTCAAACGATTTGATCAATATCTGCAGAGTTTATCTAACTTGTTATCAAGTTTTTTCCTCTGCTTGAATAGCCAGTGTGTTTTTCCCTTAAAGCAGTGAAGCTCTTTGTGTGCTTCCACAATCGGCAGCTTCGCTTGGTGCTTCAAAGTAAGTCAAAGCTAAAAGAACCTCCAGAAAAAAAAAAAAAAGTTCTTTCAGTGTTTGTCTTTGCAGACAAGATTTTAAAGGCGGCAATACAAATTGTTTGGGTATTTATGAATTTTGTCATTCAAAGCAGTTGAATTTCATTGAGTTATATAGGTATTCAAATTATTTTTAAGCCTGGATGAGGAGAAAGGACCTGTGCTTCTCAAGGTTGTTCTGATTGTACCTGAAGTGTGTTGATGTCCTTGTACTGTCCAGTCCTTGTATGGTCTCGAGTGTTTAGGAGTGCACGTGTGTGAGAGAGGCAGAAGGGAGAGATTGTATTTGTGCACTTCCGTGCTTGCATGCATCAACACATTAACGAAAAGAAGAAGAAAAAAAAAACATTTTTTGTTGGTTGCCACTGTGCTCTCAATACAAAAGAAATCTTAGCTCCAAGTCTGGAATTCATTAAGAACAGTTTAGCAAAGAACAAGATCAAATACTGAATACAGGTTGTGCGCCTTGAGAGCTTCAACAGTTTTACACAACCAAATGGAGTTCAAAACATTATTCAAGTATGCAAGCGGACAAAATAACCCCAAATTTGAAAAAAAAAAAAAAAACAAAAGCCGCTATTACCTTGTCTCAGGCGCAACTAAATCAGAGAATACCAAATCACTTCTGTATTATATAAAAGAAAACCACTGCAAATAGTGGAGATGGTTTAAACATCTCAAATTATTTGTCCTTGAATCTCATTAGAAGCACTAAAAAAAACACGGCCCACCCATCTAAATGTAGCCATGGGGGAAGATTAAGATGCTTAAACCACCTGAGCACAAAAATTTCATACCTTTCATGTCCATGAAACTACACTGCTTTGCAAACAGATTCGTACCTTTTGAAATCATTTGTATTTTGTCATGTTGCAACCAAAAAGTCTCAATACATTTGTCGGGATTTTGTGCGATAGAAACACACAAAGTTGCACATAATTGATTGTATGTATGTATATAAAATCTAAAAAATGTAGTGTCCATATCATTTTAGCACCTTTTCCTTTGATACCCCTAAATGCAATCCAATGCCACAAATTGCATTCAGAAGTTCCATAATTATTGAATAACAAAATTAAATGTTTTATAAATGCCACTGTGTAAACATCAGAGATTAGAGATAAGTCTACTTATGAGGAAAATCGACTGGATGGTTTTGGTTCTGTTGACCATGAGATTAAGACAAAAGCAAAAAGCGTTGACTTTGCACTGTGCCTAACATTTTCCAATATTTAAATACATCAGTGAAAACATTAAATTCAAAGTTTGTAAGAAAAAACGGATTCATCTGGATCAGCTACTGACTGTACTGGCAGGCCAAATTTCTACAACTCTTGTCTTTTAGCCTGAGGCCCCAGAACAACTATTGAGGGCTACAAACAGACTACACTTTTATGAGACTTGAGACAGGGGTGGAAGCTCACATGTTCGCAGGTTAACAACCCAAAGCACACCGCCAGAGCTACATTCTAAATCAGAATGTGTGGTGTGACACTTGAAAGCTAATGTTCATAGACACCCTGTACAATTTGATTGAGGTTGAGCTGTTTTGAGAAGGCAAACATGTTTAGTGTTCAGATGTAAAAAAAAAAGAAAAAAAAAAAAGACTGATGGAGACATACTCCAACACATCTGCAGCTGTAATTGCAGTGAACGATGGCTCTATAAAGTGCTACGTCTGGGAGGGTGACTACAAACTCTCTCTTTGCTCTTCTGCTTTCACTTGCAAAGGTTTTTGAAAACAAAGTTTTATTTTCGTTGTCATTGGTCTCATTGAAAATCCCAGTGATATACATTGAGCTGTATGGCTGTAACATGACAAAATGGGAAAGGGTCCTGAGCGCATGAATACTTTTACAAGACACCGTTCATCTTGAACTTTAATGATTACCATGGTGACTTGTGTTCCTGAGGAGTCGGGCTACGTCCCAAACGCTAACACTTTTCACTTCTCAGACAAAGACCAACATCCCATTAAAACACATTGATCGGAGGAACAACGATTTGTGAGCGTTGTACGTCTGCGAGAAAACTTTTAACAAGGAAGAAAAACACTTAGTTTCACCTGGCGAGTCGGGACTCTAACAGCTGTTCTGGAACGTAACACGTATATATAGGGGACAGTTTAAGTGATGAGCGTATGTTTTTCATTGTTGCCCTAAGGGTTCAGTGGTTCCGAAGGAGCGAGAGGGTTGAGCTGTGTGTGTGTGTGTGTGTGTGTGTGTGTGTGTGTATGTGTGTGTGTGTGTAGGTGTGTGTGTGTGTGTGTGTGTGTGTGTGTGTGTGTTTGTCAGGAAACAGGATGGCTTCAGAAGATTTATCACTGCTTGATCAGGTTGCGAGTGAGTTACTACTGTTACCCCTCTCCCCCCTCCTCTGCCCGGAGGCCAAGGTGCTATATCAGCCTATATATGACACGTTCACCACACACACACACACACACGCATGCGTGAGCACGCACACAGCAGAGCAGTATATCAGTGTGTCAGTGACAGTCTCTGTGTGTGTCTCTCCCATCATCTGGCCATTAGACAGTAATGGCTGGGATAGGAGAGTAGAGTTTCCCTGTGGGCTCAATACAAGAGCATTTATTACACACAACAGAAGCAGCATCCTGGCCCTGCCATTCAGTGGAGATGGAGAAAAAGAGGACAAGAAGTAGGGAAGAAAAACTTACACCTATAAAGGATGAAACAAATCAGAGAGATTGCATGCTTCTAGCTTCATGAAGTTAATCCGAATCAGCTTTACGCAAAGGCAGCGTTTAAAATAAAAGTTAGCAACAAAGAAGTAGAACACTTTTGTGCTTTAAAATACACAATCGCACAGGGTTTTGTCTTTTACAATATGTGTACAAGAATAAAAAAAATTAAAATAGTTTTTAGAGTTATAGAATGATATGGAAAATTATTTTTCTTTATTGTTTATTCCTGTTTTTCAGCCTTGTGTCATCAAAACAAGTTGTGACTAGGAGAAACGTAAATGAATGAGGTAAGTGAACACGTGTTGAGAGCTGTGGGGGGAAACGAAAGTCTTCATTCCCTTTTCTCGTTGTCACAGTTTAAAACATTTTCAACCAGAAATGTCAATACATTTTTGTGGGATTTTATTTGATAAAGCACAAAATTCTGCAAAATTGTGAAGTGAAAGCAAGTAAATTGATTTTATGTGCTTTCTACAGATTACATCTAAAAGAATTGTCTCTAATAATATTTAAAGAATACTGTACAGCACATTGGTGCAGTTAATAGCTGTTTTAAAGTGCTTTATAAATAAATTGACGTTGACATTAATGCCCTAAAATAAAACTCAGTGCATTCAGGCAACATGTATTTGGTAAGGAGAGTACTCTGAATAGGACTGGGTGAGTGAATCATGGAAAATGACTGAAATTGCCTTTTTATGTGGTTATCTGACATTTCCAGGCCAGTTCTAGTGAAGCGCCTGTCATGTGGACATGTTCAAAGTTGAGGGTGACTTTTTGGAATGGAGCTGCCACCCAGGTTAATGTCCATAAAGTTACCCAGTGAGTGTCCATTATAACAGACATAAACCCAGTTCATGCAGACACGCAGTGGGAGACAGAAATCAAAATATGTAGATCACCAAAGAACCATTTGGTGTAGAGACAGTCTTTGGAGAATTTAATAAGAGAAGGAATCACTTTAGGCTATGTTCTAGGAAAAAGTTGACTTTCTGTTTAGTAAATATATTTTTGCCTTACTTTGCTGGTGGAAGAGGGCTGGCAGAGAGAAAGAAGAGCTTGAGGTGATAGTGGTTTGAGAGCTTTCAGATTTCCTTGTTGATTCTGAAGGCGATGGTTGGAGGTTAGAAAGTCAGGTGTGTTCAGGTGCTGCGACTGACCAGAGTTGTTGGTCTGTGGTAGACTGTGCCACATTAAGCCTTGTGGGTTTGGTTTTAGGTTTAAGACTTCTTCGCTTGTCAGATAAGAATCAGGAAAGCTTTAGCCAGAGTTCCTGGCAACCTGTTTACCACTCCTGTCATTTGACAATCCAAGTGTCAAAAGACCATTTTACTGACCATTTTATAGCGCAGCTTAATGAATGGATTGGAATGAGCAGCATAGTGGAACAGTCCCACATTATCACTCAGATTTGCCAAACGTCCGTGAGAGGGCATTTCAGCAAGAACGTCATCAGTTGATGTCGTCTTCATTTGAAAACATTCGACTGTAGTCTGAAGTTTGCACATGTGAATCTGACCAAATCCCTTACGATTTAATGGAACAATGAGGATCTGATTAGCCGATCCCAGGGTTGGATGAAATCAAACACAGTGGATCAGAGGAAATTCTTCATGCCAATAGAATAAGAGCAGTCTTGAAGGGGTGATGAATTAGGCCACAGGACCTGACAACTTTGCATCTTTTTATTCAAGAAAACCAGATGAAAACTCCAGAGGTAGAACACAAAAGCTCTGCACTAAAGGCCTTCTAAGCCAAGGTTAGAACTGGAGACCTTCTTGCCTTAAGGTGCCAGTGTTAACTGATGCACCCCAATGCCCACCCTTAATATAATACTTTCGAACACAATAGCAAATTTGATGGCACATAATAGATTCCTCCTTGTGCTCCTGATACTGTTGTGACTCCCTGAGCGAGCCTTCTCTGTAACCCCCACAGCAGGATTAAGAAGCATGAAAAATAAGGTTTTCACATGCGGGACACAGGGATCTACATCATGTCAGCGGCGCACAAAACATGAGCGGATGGGCTGTAATTCCCCAATTTAAGTCCCTTATTTCCATTTTGTCATGTCTGAGCGCTTGTCATGCTTTTGAACAAACATTGACATAATTAAAATGCAAATGCAGTGTGGTGGTGCTGGAGACAGACCGAGATCTCTAAGCTGATATGCACACAGAAACAGACGCACAGAAGGAGAAACACACAAACACAGGCAAATCCTTGCAGAAAACACACGCAACCCAACAATGAAGGTTAAGAAGAAATCTGGTGTTGGAGGGAAATACTACAGAGGACCACGTAAGTGGGTTTTTGTTCTTCCACTCTGAGAGCACTGTTGTACATGTTGGTATGTGTGAGTACGTCCATAGGCTGACACAGGGCTCCATGGGCTGCAGGCTCCCAAGGCCCTGGCCTTTATTAAGAGCAGTTGTTTGATGAGAAAAGGAGCCGGCCTTCACTCCAGGGCCTGGCAGAAGCCTGGGGAGTGGGTAAGTGGGTTAACCCAGAGGCCCAGACAAAGCCAGAGAAATGGATAAGTGGGTCACCCACCCTCACATGAACACTCAAAGGATCCACTCTTACTCCTCTCCCTTTTATTATTAGAGTTGGTCTAATGTGTGAAGGGACCTCAAGAAGGAACACAGCACTCATCTCTGCATGAGCAAAGAGAGCTTATGTGTGTGGGTATGTGCTCAAATGGATGCATGTGTGAGTCAGTGGGCATTCTTGAGGCTAAAGCAGGAGAAAGCTGTGGTCCTTAAAGACTCTCAGAGCCAAAGCGTACCCAGTTTAAGGCTGCTGCTACACCGTCAACAAAAAAACGAGGAGACTTGAACAGAAACAGAACCTTTATATCAAGAAAGTGCTACATGTAAAAAAATAATAATAATTGTGGTTTTGTTTATCAGGCTTTGGCAAAAAAAAATAAAAAAAAATTATAAATGGTAGAGTAGTTTTTCTGGATTTTTTTCCACTTTTTTTTTTTTTCATTGTACTGGACTGCGCTTCCTATAGGCACCAGCTGGAGAAATAGAAAGGTTAAGTCAAGTGACAAAAATCATGAGCTACAAGTTTTGGTGAGAATATTTAGTCTAGCATTGCTTTAGGCAAGGTCATCTGCTTCTTTTGGATTTTAATGTTGTTAATGACACCATTAGTGCCACCTACTGGTGTACCATATGCATTTCAAAAATATTGATTAGAGTTTGGCAGACAATGAGGTCACAAATTGATTTATTTTTCAAATTCAGTTTGAATAAATACATGGAGAAGTGTAGCTGGGGCTTAAGAATTATGATGAAGAGTGATGTGGCATTACCAGTAAAAAAAAAACTACTAAAAAACTGCCTGATATTTTTCAGCATTGTTAAGCAAAGCAGTTCATCCAATATTAATCTAAAAAGACATTCTAATAGAACAAATAGCATACAAACTATAACTGAGTTTAATTTAATTCATTAGTGCGGCATAATAAAAAAGGCAAGCAGCTACTCTTTTATCTAGCTGAATTCATTTGGCATTCACTTTGTCCAAACAAGTCATTGTCTGGGGATTAAGCAACTGGCAGGTTTATTTGTTCGGTTAAGGTTAATTCTAGCAACATGGAGAAGTTGTCCATCAAAAAATCAACGTTTATTGTAATATTTGTGTTCACTATGTGAACAATAATTTAATACAAGAGAAACGTCTGAGCTCTCCTTACATAGTAGCCGGCTAAAGTTTTGTCGATCAATATAAGGACATAAAGTTAGAATCTGGACAGCCTGAGTCTGAAGAGAATATTGAATGAATGAATGAATGAATGAATGGATGGATGGATGGATGGATGGATGGATGGATGGATGGAGTAACAGAAAATATATTTCCCCTCTATTTTCTAGACCATTATATTCTATGATATGAAGTTACATAAGCTCTATATAAAATTTGTGATTATGGCTTTAAAAAATGGTCCTTTGTCTTCAAAATCTGAAAGGACCATAGAAAAATAATTTTAAAAAAATGACTTCTGTTATTAAATCAACTGATGGACCAAGGCGTCAACAGACAGATGTCGCCTTGCAAGACTAGTCAGACTGTAAAAATATTCACATTTTTCATATGTGATAGACCAATACAAATCAGAATGTTATTGTGAACTTGAAGAACACATGAACATTTTTGAAAGAGCGTCATTGGAAGTCCCATTTACAGTTTTCCGGACACTAGAAAACATGCAGGAGAACAGGATCTGGTAAAAAAGAAACCTGGATAATACCTGGATAATTCCCTCTGTTGAAACATGGTGTTGATGGTATGATGCCGTGGGCCTATGGAAGCTAGTCGGAGCTAATGAGAAGACAGCAGGAGGTATAAACCGACCAATCCTGGAAGAAAACCTTTTAGAGTCTTGAAACTAGGGCAGGGAGTTTACCTTCCACCTTGACAAGCCTGCACATAAAGTAGAAGGCACACTGACCCCTATAAGACTTGCAGCTGCAGCAAAAAGTATAAATTCAACAACATGAAACACAAATGCATGGCATATTTTTTGGATATTTATCTGTAAAAGAAAAAAAATAAATAAATACAGAAGCATGTTTTTTTTCTGTCTTTTGCAAGTATGCCAAAGTATGACAATTTTTTTTCAAAGCATTATTAACTGATTAACTGAATGTGGTTGAGTTTAACTCTGGGTTTGTTTTTTTTTTTTTTTTTTTTTAGTTTCGCTTTTCATTTTTCCATGAATGTACTGGGGTAAAACTGCACAGCAATATGAGGCTGCACACAACACCATGCATACGCACATGTACACACAGGCGTACACAATCACACCACAAAAAGCAGCAGATACCAAGATCAGCAAGAGGATCAAGTGTAAAGTCTTTTGTGTAATAGAAAGGCCTTTGATGAGGAAGAACACAAACAGTGTAACCACACCGACATAACACACACAAACACACACACACACACAGAGCCACAAATCAATTTGCTGATTTCCTGCTGGCTGTAATTATGTTCTCACCACAATCGCTATAAGATTTACTTCCATGCATCTGGTATCTGGTAGCGTCGAGTTTCCTGACATTTGTTAGATTAATGAATGACTGTTGCTCCTCTAATTCGGAGCGACTGGCAACATGCGTGTGCATGCACAGGCGCACACAGGGCAGGGTTCCCATACAAACAAACAGAGAGGCTTTTTGTATTCCGGTGCACATCGCCACAACACAGATCAACAGTCCCTAAGGTAACGGCCAAAATAAAGATCTCATTACTTCACTCTCTGCCGCGCTCTCCGTGGCTTGTCAGCTGCCAGGCCCTGACGTCTCCTTTCATGTTGGCCAGGCCTCTAAGAGGAGCTGAGAGATGCTGAGAGGCGCAGAAAGCCTCCCAGGGCTTTGAGCAACGTTTGATTCCTGCTAGATAATAGCTGGTTCACTGTCAGCCGCAGGATGATCAGTTAAATCCTTAATCACTGCCTGTCCACTTGCATGACAGTTATTTTAGGGTGCTTTTCTGGACCCTCTTCTCTCACTTTCCAAGTGCTCCACCTCACTCCCTCCCTCCCTCCCTCCCTCCTCCCTCCTGCGAGAAGGGATCCCACAAGAGAAGCAACAAAAAAAAACAAAAAACAGCTTTCTGGGGATGGGAGGACAGAAGGAGTTTGAGGGAAGCATAGGATGGAAGTTCTGTAATTTTACATTTTTTTTTTTAGCTATTTCTTTCAACTTTGAGAGAAGAGAGACAGACAAATGAAAAGAGCGTTGCCACCAAAATGTGAAAGGCACAAAGGAAAGAGCAAAGAGCAAAATGAGAGGAACCTGTCTTTAACCTGTCAGGTTTAAGACAAAAAGAAGGAGGACTGCTCTCGTTCTCCTCCACCATTTCCGCATCTGCCTGTTCTAAAGGACATTCAAAAGCCTGGAAGAGAGACAGTTAAGGCACTTTCTGTCAGCCGGCACTGAACCAGTGTCACAGGTTGAGGGCTTTGCAAGAGATGAGCGCTCCGTGTTCATGTCCAAATCAGGGCCTTGATCAAGGCGGCTGCATGTTAAGGCGCTGCCACCCCTGACAGCCTCCCGTCCCACCCCCACCTGTCTCTGTCTGGAAGACGGAGGCTGCTTCAGTCTGACAAAGACAGAAGTTTGGGTGTTAGGATGGCGTGGATGAAGCATAGCTGATGTACAGTTTGACTGCAGACGGATCACAGAAAGTTTTGGACAGTCTGGACATTGATGGCGTATAAGAGTGAAGGTGTAAGATCTTTAAAATGTGCAAAACTTCAGAAGCAAACGGCAAACTTTTTGGGGCACTTCGAGGATATAGCAGCATATTGTTGCGTTGATTTTAATATATAGTGTAAAGTATTTTAAAAATGTTGCAACGTCCTACAAGGACAGCTGAACTTTATTTCAAAGTATTCAGATTCACCGTAGTTGATGTCAGGTGTGAACTCAAACAGAATGAATGAAGAAATTGAATCTAAACATGTCACAAATGATGAAGGTGGGGACGTTTCCATTCTGGGCTGACATTATTTGACGGAAGCAGAAACTGCTAAGCACAAAACATGAATACTAGAGCATAACAGAACCCGTACAAGGCAGCACAGTGAATACAGATGAGACCAGACATGAGAATTAGAGAAGCAAGAGACTAATTGCAACAAAAGTCTAATTTAAATAACATAGAAAACAGAAAATAACCTAGAGAAATAAAACATGACACCAGGACAGCTGCGAACTCAAACTGTGAATAACATTAAACCTATGGAACATAAAACGCCAAACACCCAGACATCATGACAAAGCATGTTTTGACAAAATTGTAGTTTACAGTTTTATCCTCAACTGATTGATGGTTTTTTTTGTGGAATCATGGAGGATTTGCTTCACATTAAAATTCCCCCCCAAAAAATCTTGCATCACAACAGTCAACCATCTTAGTATTTGTTTTTGTATTTTTGAAAGATATTGTATTTATTAATGCCTATTTTAAAATCAAGAAAATCTATTCACATTGTAGTTGACTTTTAACATGGGGGGGGAAACGACAGTTGAACAATATTCTGCGTTTCCAGCCTCTATCTGTCATTGTCAGTCTCACTCTTTTCTTTTCATGTGCGCCACTGTGTGTGTACAGAATGACGGCATTGTTGCTTTGCTGTAAATGGCAGACCATACTTCATTGCCTCATTTCCAAGTGTCTCAGCCTTTGACCTGTTGATTCTTACTGTCAGTCCTTTGCTTCGCAGCACAGCGAGCCTTTCAGCCAATAGAATCGGAGCGCAGCTGGAGGTCAGGGGGTCACAGACGCACCATGTATGGAATTCCATAGAGCCGAAAAGGTCGAAGGTCGCTCTCAATCACAGTCAACACGGACCAGAGCCTCATGAGGCTCCACGAGCCACAACATATCAACAACAACAGGGAGAGGGTGGAGGTGGGGGATTTTGGGCTGGAGATAAAGCAATTTAAACTGTGAGAGGACGAGGTAAATCATTAAAAGAGCTAATGAAGATAGAGAAGGGGATGCATTTGCATATAAGCAACCCCACTTATCTCACTTAAGTAGTCATTATAATTAGTCAGATCAAAAGCGAGCTTAAGAGTTTTAGTGATGACGGATGCTTGTTGCTTCTGTGTGTGCTTGTTTTTGCCTTTCCTTGAATAAACCTTCTTGTTTTTTAATGAGTCTGGAGACTGTTGCCTCCAACATGTTCATTCAACGCGTAGAGCAAATGTAACCGAGTGCCTGTCTGCTGTAATTAGTTATCCCCAATGTGCACCGTTCCATCTGCACACGTCACCAAAACACCTGCTGAGTGTTGAATAGACGTGGCTGATGACTTTTAAAGAAGTTGTTCAATCCTGCAGATGACTTACTCATTCATTGTGACTGATGACAATGTTTCTTGCTTAAACCACGTTTATGTGAGTTGTATAACCTCACATCAGATATAAAACAAACAAACAAAAAAATCCAACCTTTAATTTGACTGAATTTATTTAGTGAGGAAAAATAATATGATGTTAAGGAATTATGAACAAAATCACTAACGTTCATTACTTTTGATCCTCTCCTTTTGCCAAATGGACAACACTTAGTCTTCTACTGTAATAGAAATGTTAAATTGAAAGAGAGGGAACTTGTATCATTGTTCCCATTAAGAATATTCAATGGGTTTGAAGAGATGGCATAAAAATGTGTCTTCTGACCCATTTTTTTAAACCATTTGACAACTTTTAAAAACAAATAAATGCTTGAGTCACACATGTACTGTTTACAAACCTCAGAAATAACTTGTTACTGGAGAAAGTTTGGATTTCACAATTTTTGATTTCTATAAATTCCCGCTAGGGAACTTTATTTCAGTTTTAAGTCAGTAATAACAGGTGTTTGAGCATATAGCACCTTTCATTAAGATCTATATCTTATCTGAATTCCTGAGCATCTGCCCGTTGTACTTCCACAGAAGTTTGGGAGGTGTGGGTATGTATTTGTGGTCTGATGCATGTGTGTCTGGGTCTGTGAAGAGTCCCAGAGGCGTCCTCTCTGCCTAAGCCACTTCTGCAGATCTGTGGAAAGATAATCAAGAGACTTTTTCTCAGTCTAAGTGTGTGTGTGTGTGTGTGTGTGTATATAAATGTTGTCTCTGTGGGAGCATGCTGACTGCGTCTCCTGCTTAGCACTCACTTTCATCACGCACACGCTCAGAAGTGACAGTCCCTGTCTCTACAAAGGGATTTAGACTATCACCAAGAGACCTGCCATCTTTATCCCTTTCTCTCTTTCACACGCGCGCACACACGCAAACACGTACACCGACTTCCCACTCGCACAAACGTTCAGAAATATCCTCGCTCGGAAGGCTACAAAGAGATTCATGATGTCACCCAGAGACGCTACTTAGTTACACATAATTTCTCATTATTCCTCCTAATGAATCTTAAAACAAGATAGCAGCTGTTAAATTACACTCCTGTTCCATTCTTCCTCACCTTTCCCATCAGCCATGGCAAATCTCCCCTCCATCCCGTTCCCTATTGACACATATCCTTAGTACGCACAAGTAAATACCAGGCCCACAAAGGGCTGAGAGTCTCAGCTAACAACCGATACACAAAAACACAACAACAAAGCAGTTGTTGTCAGGTTGTTAAGTCCCTGCCACTGTTTCCGAGGGTCGGGGAGACGGGCGAGCAGACAGAAAAAGGGGAGAACAGGATGAGATGGGCTTTGGAGAATAAAAGCCGGCTAATCCCTGCATTTGGATATGAGAAACGCAGGCCCGCAGGAGAACGCATCAAAGCCGCGGCTAAATTAGCCTACATACAGGGGAGCGAGAGGAGGAAAGAAGAAATGGAGAGAGAGAGAAAGAGAGAGACAGAGGCCGCAGACTTGAGACGCTGCACGGAGCAACGAGAGGCGCTCTCCCAGGGCCCAGATTAGCAACACACACTCATTATTCTCCAGCTCTGCTGCTGCACAAACACACACAGTGCCATGCACACAGATTAGAAACATACACTTATTATTCTGTCTCAGTGGGACACTAAACCCTAAAATCCTGCATGCTTGCAGCTAGCACTTGCACAGAGACTCACTAACTGAATAACAGGCCCCAGCGCTGCTTATGGAGCTGTGCATAGTTAGCCACACTGAGCACTAGCACTTCATACAGAGTGTGTATATTCACAACTGTGTGCACGCGCGCGTGTGTGTGTGTGTCAGTGAGGGGCTGATGAAAGCAGGCAATTAGGACCAAAAGAGGGATGCTGGTTCATTCAGCTTCACAAGTGTACCCATCCAAAGCACATTAACTAGGAAACTTGTGCAGAGACAGTTTAGGTTAAAGCCTCTCTTTGTAGGAGTGTAGCATTTGGGAGAAAAAGACTTGGGATAGAGGAAAAGGAGGAAGAAACAACAAAGCATGACCATAATATGAACAAATGTGCCAAAATCGAGTGGAAAGGATACAAGTTTGACAAGAGCTCAAGAAAAACAGTAACAGAAAGCGTTGCAAAAGTATTCATGCCCCAGATCTACCTTAACCTAATTAAGGTACATTGCATTTTCACTGAACCTTAAATGTTATTTTTTTGAATAATTAGAAAATGGAAGAAAAAAAAATGATTTTGGAACTTTAAATCTTCAAAATGTGGTGAGAGTCAATACTTTGTAAAACCACTTTTTACGGCAGTTGCAGCTCGGCGCTCTGGGGGTTGGCCAAAAAGTTTTATTTTGGTCTTATATGACCGAGGAAAGCTCTTTTCCATGCAGAACACCCTTGCAGGACATGTGGCAAACTTTAAACAGCACTTCTTTCAACAATGCCTTTCTTCTTTCCACTCTTCCTTAAATACCATACGTCAAATGTGTAGCATTAGGTTTGTAGTTGTGCCATGCATCTTACATTTGCAGATGATGGATTGAATAGTGCTCTGTGAAATGTTCAAAAGGTTGGGTTATTGTTTTACACCCTGATGATCTTTTCATCTCGATCCTTTACTTGTCTGCTCCTTCATCCACATGATGCAGTTGCCTCCTCGTTTTGTCTAGCAGACCTCTGAGGCCTCGAAGGAACAGTTGGATTCATGGAGAAAAATAGTGAGTAATGTGCTACAGGCCTACGTTTGCTAATTAGGTGATTTCTAAAGGCAATCAGTTTCACTTTTGCAAGGGACTCTATTCACTTGTGATACGTTTGGTCCACTTTAAACAGACCAGAGTTTGTTTTCCCCTTTTGGTCTGGACCTTTTATGCAGGTGTGTCTCGTTTCACTTTCAAACGAACTGCGTTGCGGTTTATGTCTGGTGTGAAGACAGACTGGCCTCGATCCCAACTAAATAAAGAAAATATGCATTTTTTTTTAACTTTGCAAGCCTCCGTTTTTTACCATTAAGGTTAAAACGAGCCCTTCCGTGTTGCTAACGCTAATGCACGTACTGATTGTGCTGAAATCGTACCGGATCCGCCATTTTCTGCTTTCCGCTTGTAGATTTCGGTTTTCAAATTGTGTTACACAATTACCTATTCATTCATTCATTCATTCATTCATTCATTTAGTTGCTTCTTTGCTATAATTTGCTTTAAGAATTGTGTTTGTTTTCAACCAGCTTTTTTACCCTCCTCAGAGGGCAGCAGGCTGTCCTAAAAGCTGCAGTGTCGTACCTCAACTTTTTCAGTCAGTCCTTCTCAGACAGTTCAGTGAACAAGCTTCCTTTTCCTTTCTATCTCTCTCATTCACACAGACACCAACACACAAGCATTTACACACACACACACACACGCACACACACAGTAGCAATTATGGCAATCAGCAAGCCGACCCAATTAGCGTTTCCTGCTTGTTAAGCCCCAGGGGTTGGCTGCCTGACCACCTCACTTTGCATAACTTAATCTGCAATGACAGGGTGTGACACCCAGACTTCTGACCCTACCAGCTGCTTGTTTGTGCCTGTGTGTTTGTCCATATGTGTATGTGTGAAATTTAACTAGTTGCTCGCCGCATGTGGGGTTACAATTTACATCCACCAAATTGCTCCCAGGCTGAGGCAGCTTCAGAAGGAGCGGCGAGTTCTGGATTCAGGGGGAGGAGCTCCGCATCTGGAGGCGACGCTAGAGCCTGCCTCTGCTCTCCTGAGACTCTCTGGCCTGTCTGAGCTGGTTAAAGAGTGATGGACGTGTCCAGATATAAAGGCAGCAATAAGGCAGCCGCAAACAGATGTGAACTTACCTTACTTAAACTCATCACTGAAAAAAAAGAAACTCCCGGCGCTATGTTTCAACTCGGCACCTCTGAGCCAGTGTCACGATAGTCAAATTTGTTTTGTGGTCAAACACTTATGCCGTTATGAAGTATCCTCCCCTCCTCGGTGAGTGGTTGCCCCGTGACACATGTTGCTAGGCATTAAACCTGACAGAAACCATGGTTACTGAACACAAAGGAACTATTGTGGAGGTGCGTTTGATCTAGGCTAGTGTGTGCATGCATGTGTGCGTGTTTGAACTCAGTGTGAACCGCGTGGAGTCTGCGGAAGCTTTCAGAGGGGGGAACAAAAGCACAGCGGAGCGTGCGAGTGTGGCCATCACCCTGATTGCCAGGAGAGGAAGAAAAACAACAACTTCTATCTCTCTCGCCTCACAAAGTTTCCCTCTTTTAAATTCCCTGTTTTCCTGCTTTCTTTGACTAATTGTTTTGTGTGTTTTTTTTTGTCTTTTTTTCTCTGCGGTGGAGTTCAAAACTGGCAGAAGCGAGGAAAGCATAGCAGGGTGTGTTTGTGCGAGTATCTCTCCGATGCCTTTTCCATTAAAGGCAGACTGATAAACAGGCTAGGATAATTAAAGGGGAGTGATAAATAGTTCTCCCTTAATTAAAGGGGAGTGATGAGGACACGTGTCGAAATGTTTTGTTAGCGGGCTGACGGACAGATGAAGGAGGAGAGTAATTGCTTTGGATTAATTATTTGGATACGGGCAGCGAGAGGGTACACACATCTCTCGAGGGCTCCTTTAGGAGGAAAAGATGGAGAGGAGGGGTAGAAGAAGAAGAGAGAGGGTTCATTTCTAGGAAATATTCGTTCATCTCTTAAAGTCAAGAATGGCCTTTTGGACCAACATCACCCATGAGGGCGAGCAAATCAAAATTAATGTCATGTTTACTCATGTATTTTCATCTACATTCTCCTAGGGAAAGTTGACGAGCAAACCATTTTTTTTTTTTTTTTTTTTTCAGCAACACCCGCCTCACGTTTACACAAGCGCATACTTTCACACTGGGGAGATGCCCAGTTCAACCACAGACATCAACTGGTGTGTGCTGAGCAGCTGGCACAGATTAATCCCCCCCCCCCCACATCTGCAGCACTTATTAAGCACATTAACTTTAGCATGACATTTTATCTTTAGAACTTGCATAATCTAAAGTCCATGTATTATTAAAAAATAAAAAAAACTTTGTCCCCGTTGTTTAATATGTAAATCTAATTGACAAAATTCCAATAAAATGAATTATATTAAGTATAAAATGTTGTGGTTCATCATTTTCAGTTCAGAGTACAGCATTCGATTAATGTGGAATGGAAAATCTGAGATAAAGATGAAACTATATTGACAAATTATGTTTTGGAAAATCCACCTATTCATAGATTTTTATTTTTTGCAGACCACATGTAAAATATATTAAGCAAAATGCAGTTTGGAGAGGTGAAATGCAGAGGCGCAATGCTACCTGATACTACTGGTTGGCGTTTGCAAAGCAGTCGAGCCAATAGCGGATTTATTTTCCTTGCTGTTGATTGGCTGTACCCTGAAAAGCAGAGATAAGGAAAACTATATAGACATTAGCTTTTGCATTGGTGTTAAGACAATTTCCACTCTGCGTATTAAGATATTTGAACTATTAAAATTGGCTTTTCTACGCAGTGTTAGAGAGGATTTCAAGTATTGCAGATTTTAGTTATTCGTGTCCAGCTGTGATTCCCAAACCCCTGCAATTACTGGGGGTCCACTGTACCTGAAGGACATTTAAACCTCAACATCCCTCATAATTTATAGAGCTATCCAGAAAGCCATGACCAAAAAAATTGATGCACTGTTTCTCTATGTTAAACCAAACACATCTACCTATAGAAATCAGATGGTGAAAACTCGAGTTGAAGTCAAGGAACCTTTTTATGTTTGTAAGAGCTGTGTACTATCATATAATAGCCAATATTTCCATTTCTCTTTGCTGTCATCTCAGTGGTCTAACGATGGCTCTGAGTGCAAATGAATTACATTGATTTGGACCTTGGACACTGAATTTTTTTACATTGACATATTGTCCTGAGAATATATAATTGTGGTATCAATTGAATTAGACTGAACACACTTGGGCCCTTAGAAGGCATCGTTGTAACCCAGAACACTGGTTGGTCAGAAACTGCCACATATTGAGAGCCTGTAAGATTATCCTTTGTTTCACCTTGTTGTGTCATTGTCTTTATAACCAGTTTCAAATGAAATGTCTGTATTACAGATTTGGCCAGATGCACTCAAAACTTAGTCCAGAGCTTAGAAGTGAAACAGAAATGGGTTATAAGTAGGATCTTATAACCAGATTAGTTTTCAGATCATATATTTTTTCATTTTATTTTAGGAGAAAATGCATTATGCACACAACTTATATTTTTTTCTATTGGTTCTGTTTATCATGGTTATATTCTTAACCCTGATGGCTGATGTTTTCCTGGAATGGTAAGTTGTTTCTCCGCCATTAGCACGTTAGGCAGTGTGTACATGAGGATGATTAACAGCATCGAGACCTTCCTCCTGGCTCTGATTGGTTGTTTTGACTGGTGGCAGTACATTTCTTCAAATGACAATAGCAACACTGGGAGAAGGTGGAAGAGCTTGATTTTTTTTATTTCACAGATTGTGTCTTAAACTGTAAAGATATGGTGACAGTTTTAACAAATATGTTTAAAAAAACATTTTTTGTCTAAATTCTAGCTAACTATATAAAAACACCTGGAGGTCAGAAGTTTGATTGTATATTAAAGCTAAATATTAATTTAAAAAAAAAATCTGTATTAACTGTACTGTCCCTGCATTTGCTTGGTATCATCTTGAAGTATCGCACATCCGTCATGCAGAAAGGAAGAAAGATATTTTTAAAGCAGGCACGGATAGTACAGCATTCAGGAAAAAGGCAGGCTAAAAGCAATTATTCAGCAATGAACTGTTAGGAAAACTACATAAACAATGATGCAGCAATTTGTCCAACTCTGTAAACGAGTATTTTTGGAAATTGTGCTCAGACTGTTCCGTTTTCAGAATCGCGATCTATTAAGTTTTCATTTTTCCAGTGCTTTTTTTCCCACAAAGGCAGGAAATCAGGCATGCATGACCTCTGCTCCCAGCAGTGTGTGCGTGGATCTCGCTGCTGCCTGAACTCTGATGCCTCCTTCTTTTTAACAGCAACACTAATGCCTAAAATGGACAGCACACAGACACACGGTTGACACAATAAACTCACACACAAAAGCCCACCTCCCCACATGCAGACCCTCTCTTTGTGTGTATGTGCAGTGCAGGTAGGGCCATCTGGGATGTAGATCACAGCCAGATGTCTTTAGCTCCACCGCCAGCCAGATCACCTTACATAAATACTTTACCATGTGAGGGAATCATTTAGCCATATTAATTGATGGTAAACTTGCCCTGGAACGAAGGCCCCAGACTTTTCTTTTCTTTTTTTTTTCTTTTTTTACACACACACACACACAGGCACACACAGTCCTGTATCACAGGTGGGTTCCTTCACTCACAGGAGCAGTGAGTGGGTAACTGGTGGTAACCGGACTCTGATCAAAAGGAAGATTGACATAAATAAAGAGCCTGCAGGAATGCATTGTGCAAACAAAATATGAGCTGGGCCCCAAAACATTCCCTGGAGGGGAGGTTGAGAAAGAGGAGGTGAGGGGGCCGAGAGAGAACGGGGGCAGCTGAGTAGCTCTCCTTTTGTTTTTTCTATTCCCTCCTGCCTGCCTGTCTTTCATTTCCAGACATGTGTCTTAGTATTGAAAGACAGATCAAAAACAAGTGAAGGCCAGGTGAAAAAAAAAAAGAAAAGAAAAAGTGCAAGCAGGATGGTATGAGACAGGTCTCAGATCTTGGCAGTAGCAAGGCTCATAAAATTTAAACTGGAGAGATTAAAACAAATGTACTTCAGGGCAGAGCAGACTGGATTTCAGCCCTCTAGTGACGGTCTAATGTTCTGCCACCTATTGTTGCAACTTCTAAACATGAGCATGAGCCACAAGCCTTCTTTAGCAGGGAAGTGATACTTAATCCCTGGTGGCTGAACCTTTGATATGTTAGCCTTCACCCATAGGCCTCCAAGGTTTGTGTATGCTAAGGCACAGAGTGACACGCAGATGTACGCACACACAACAAAAACCTGTCTGGGGAACTTCCATGTGGTTTCTGGTGTCTGTTTGGCTCCATGTAAGGCTTTAAAAACCTGGAGGGGGGAAATAAAGTGGCATGGCCCACATGGACGTCCGCACAGAGCACTGTACAGATGGCCAATAACACTACCATAAGAGGAGTTTGTGGCTGGCACTGTAAGGTCACTTCAAACCAAAGCAGAGGGGACATTTTTAGTTTTTTTCCTTCCCAAAACGGAACAAGACATTTTGTTGCAAGCAAAGATTGCAGCTAAAACAAGCTACCAACGCACACAAACAGAAACGGATACAAACCACTGCCATTTACCAAGGAAGTTTTCTCCTCTGGGCTTATGTCATGAGATAATGACTGTACACATACATGATTGCATAGTGTTTTTCTGCCTCAGAGCCCCAAAGCGTACAGTGCCAGGAGAGAACAGGAAATGCATAAAAGGCAAAACCAGCAATCGTAAGATTGAATCACACTTGAAAGCGGGTTGCGACCTCTGCTCTGCAGGGGAAAACACGCTTTTTCTCAGTGGTGCCGCAGAGACTTCGCTCGCTCATTGGGGACCGGAGATGTAACAGTTTATGTTTTGAGGTTCTGCATATGTACACACACCCCACAGCAAGGTGTACTACCCCCATAGGTAAGGGTGAAGCACCCCTCAGGTAGAGGAATGGCGTTGAGGGCAGATTCCAATTCACTTCTGTTCCCCAGGAAACAAGAAAAGACTATAAAATAATAAGAAAAGAAAAAGTTACACAACCTTGAAGAAATATTTATATATTTCCACATTTTGTCATCTTTCAACCTTTAATGACTCTGGAACAGAAAAAAGTATTAGTTGTGGACTCCACAAATTTGGCTTATCCAAAAGAGCGGCAGGAGGAAAGTCATTGTTGGAAAAAACAAAGGCAAAGTAGTATGTTTGCTGCTTAGGGGATAGAGCAAACATGTGACAGAAGAAGCCCGACCTACAGAACAGACCATTCTCACATTGAAACATGG
The DNA here is from genome assembly GCF_001443285.1 of Poecilia latipinna. NCBI lineage: Eukaryota > Metazoa > Chordata > Actinopteri > Cyprinodontiformes > Poeciliidae > Poecilia > Poecilia latipinna. The sequence goes on along the minus strand of NW_015112664.1, from coordinate 291,670 downwards.
TGGTGGCAGCATGTTTCTGTGCCAGTTATCTCATCAGCCCTGACGGGAATACTGATCAAGCATGATGTCTAGATGGGAGAAGCTAAAACATGACAATGAAGAGAACCAGTTCCAGGAGACTTCACACAGGACAGCAACTCAAAATATGAAGCAAGAAGTACAATAATGGTTTAGATAAAAGCATTTTCATGCATTATAATGCTGTAAGGTCCAGACCTAAAGCCAAATTAAAACTGTGAAAATAGATTTTCACACTTTTTCTGCGTACAATCTGAGAGAGCCAAGAAAAATGGAGAAAATCCTAATATGTGGATCTCGGTCTGTCATGTAAAAATCTCCCAAAATTCATTGAAGTTTGTCGTTGTAAGTCAAAAAAAAAAAGTGGGAAAGGTTCAAACATTTGAAATACTTTGCAAGCCAGCTAAATTAAAGAAAGAAAGATTTGATGAAACCTTTGTTCTCTGCAGGCCACTCACGAAAGGAAAAACAACGTCGATGGAGGATAGGACAGAAGAGGAAAGACAAGAGCTCAGTGAGAGGAAAGAAAAACACTGCAAGGTAAATCTGATTACAGAACTTCAGATAGGGCATCGCTGTTAGTTAACACTGAGATAATAAATACTGCGCCCATGCAACCACACTGCTGCTCTGTGCGCGAGAGATGTTTTTTTCCATGTGAGTGATAGAGGCCGGAGGAGGGCGGCAGGGAAAGACGAGCTCGTGTTTGTTTGTACACGGCTGTTTCTCAGGCCCTTGACCCTGGCATTCCAGAGCTTACACACAAACACACATGCCAACAATTCATAACCTGTGGAGGTCAGATCCCAGCACATTTTTCACTAACCTTTGCCCATAATGCTGCGCCCTACAGAGACACATAAACAAGACACAGAGACATTAATTATCAGTATAAGCTTTTATTTCCAGATTTAGGGCGTAGTGGCAGTAACAAAGCAATGAACTGTGTCCTGCATGTGCGCCTGGCCTTGGCATGTTGCACAGGGCATCAGCAGAGAAGGCTTAAATTGACACTACATTTTGAGAAGTGGAATTAGAGAGCTTAAGTAAGACAGGATCTTAATGCTGCGGTCACATATTAATTAACGTTGCTTTGAAAAATGACATTTCCTGCTCGTTCCCGACACGCCTGCACAATGCTTCGTGTCATATTCTTCTCTCACACTCACACTTATCCAGCCCTTGAATACTTGGATGTGCTCGCAGCAGGCTTTCCTCAGTAACACCTACCTGCTTTGTGTGTGTGTGTGTGTGTGTGTGTGTGGTGTGTGTGTGTGCGTGCGTGTGTGTGCGTGTCACATGTACAGACCTCTAGTCTAACCTAAACACTTGTGAGAGGAGCTTTTTATGCAGCCAGACATTCAAAACAAACCTCTGCCTCAGCTACTATCTGTCTCTGCGGACGGGCGAGATGATTTTTAAAAGCCGCTTTTAACGCACCACAGAAACCCCACGTCTCGCGCGCGGCGTGATTGACGCCGTGCGCGCACACATACACTCACCCTGCAGCACCTCCACCGGGGAGGTCAGGATGAGGAGAAGGAGGAGGGCAACATGCCATTGTATTAGTGCACTTTTACCGTGGATGAAGAATGGCCATAAAAGGTAAAACTATCCCGCTTGGACCTGCTTACTGTAAACAAGCGGAGAGGAAAGTGCAGCGGGTGAGAGATGCCGTGTGGAGAGGTGCCTAAAACGAAGAAACCAGCGAGGAGGGGACGGGGAGGCAAGCTGCAGAGAGGCAGAAGTTTTTACTTTGTTCTGCATGGGTAACATTAAATTATTCTGAAAGGGTGGTAATATGTAAAATCAACTTTTTTTATGCTATGATGTTATTCCCTCATCAGAAACATACCTGGAGTGTTGCTTTAATTCTTTCATGCGCATTTGAGAAATCCTCGAATCACCCATGGCAACCATTTGGGGGTGCCTAAAGGCTCATACAAAGCAAAGTTCTGTTTACCCAAAGTTCCTCTCCAGTTGAGCTTCTGGCTCACAGAGCAACCCCGCTCCACCTTGAGGCTCCGTCACTCAGCTTTATGAGCGCTTCACAGCTCCTCAAGACTAGCAGCAGCAATTAGCAAACAACAGAGCTCATCATACGAACACTTCTCAGTCTAACACTGATTGTGCTATAAAAAATGGCACAATCAAAGCCATTTTATAGCTTGCAAAAAATACAATACCCCCTTTAAAAAAAAAAGGCCTAATACTCAAAATTATTTTTTTTTCCTTTATCGATACATTTTATATTTTATTACACATCAACTTCAGTCATGTAGCTGTTCATTTCACCTTTGAAAGTCCGGTATTACATCTCAGTTTGTGTATATTTTTTAAACATCTAACAATCCAAAGTAAAGGAAACAAGCCTTGATGTTCAGGCAGACCAGAAGAAAAATCTTGTAACCGGATGGACAGCCTACGCAGATAATCTTCCATAACTCAACTGTGTTTCCTCGTCTAGGTGTTTTACTCACATTTTTTTACTCAGCATAAGATTTTTATCCATCCATCCGTGATCTAAATGTGCTCTATACAGCTGAAGAACTCCAGTCTGCATTGGTATTTAAGCAACTCTGAAACCAGTCTAGAAACTGCTCTGTGTCTTGTAAAGAACGTAAGTGTGTTTTGTGAGTTTGACCATGAGTTTATAGACTGCTTGGACCTTATACCCAAGTTCTGAAAAACAAATACTTTTATGTTTTGTTATTCCGAACGGCCTGTTGTTGTGAGTTAGTGTGGATTAATTTGCAGCTTTATGGAGGGCCAGCGATGGAGCAGTGACAAGTCCTTCATCTCGCAGTACATTCAGTGCTTGGAGAGGAAAGCATTAGCTCTACTGTGTAAATGATAAATCAACTCAAAGCCTGTGGAAATAAATCGGTAAATGTCCTACAAGTCTGTCCTTCTGGTTTCAGCTTTAAGATGAAAGTTGCTCGGTAACATTGGAGCAATTTCGGTCTCTCATTTTGTCCTTACTTACTGCTTTATGCTTTCTTTCTTTATTTTTTACCACTCTAATTTATTGTAAAAGCAGAATATACTGTAAATGTTAAGAGCTACTTGACATCTAGCAGTGTAATACAAATCTGAATGTCAGAGATGGTGTTTTTCATCGAGACCTGAGTTCTTTCATTTGTAAGAGCACATCGATGCACTTTAATGTCAACAGGGCGCCACACAGGCCTGAAGTGAATGTAAGAGGCCAACCAAACAACGCTTCTGAGAGTTTTCTGAGAAAATGCACTTTCTTCTTTGTGTCTAGTGGGCAAGTAGTGGTTTCGGATATGTGTGCTATGGCTCTTCACCAAGGGAGCCACTGTGTCCAGGGGCTGAAAATCCCCTCACGTAAAATAATCTGTCAGTTCAGTTGCCCCCCAGAACGAATTTTCTTTTGCTTATTGGGACAGTCAGAGTGTGAAAAACTCTTGAGTTTTGCACAATGTCAGTATTTTAATGAAATATGGCTGATACACCATTTGCATTTTGATGCATATGATGTGTAATCATTTAACATAACTCTTTATTGGGTTAGAATTTAGTCAATATGGTTTTCAATGTTTAACCTTTTCTCCTGTCTCAGCTTCTGTAATTTGTCCCTTTTTGTTCTTAGCTGTTTTAACCTCGAAGATTCACTCATTTGAAACTGGAAAATGATTCTGCATCTCAATCAGTTCCTCCTCACTAAATAAAAACGTTATTAATTAAATAACCTTACTGATGTATTAGTACTGATATGCCTGTTTTTCTGTAGTTTTCCTTTGAAAAATGCCAAACTCTTCAGGACAGGAGCACTGCATTGAAATTGACATCTCATTATTGTGCCGTAAGGTGGAATAAGACTGTGACAATTACGAACGATTTTCACAAACATTAACAAATTAGGGAATCTAACCAGAGTCAAAAGATGAATGAAATGTAAACTAAATAGTTATCAGTTTGAATAATCTGAAATATTGCTCAGCAGCAGGAGTTACACTGTACTCTAAACAATAATTAGTGGCTGCTGGATGTTTGAAAGCTACATTAACAATCTAGGACTATTTAAATTGATCTTTTAGTTGCTCCTTTGAGTTTTATAATCAGTTAATGGTCAGCTCTGAGAAGAATTGTGATTAACTCTTCACATTTGAACACATTTACTTTATTGTGAAATTGTTAAATATAACCCCATTCTTTTCATTTCCCCCATCTGGGCTCCACTATTCATATTTAGAGCGTTCCTGCTGTTGTAAATCCTGCCAGGCCAAGGTGGAAGCTAATTCTCCCAGCCTTGTCGGCGAAGACACCTTGTTTGCGTGCAGCCAAGTTGTGTCTCTGCTCTCCAAAAGCTCGGCCGTTCTCATTTTTCTATTTGCTTTGATGTGTCAAGTACATTATTTTGTTATTTTTATTAAACAAAAAAGCCCGGGCTCTTGTGCTCTCTCACCTGCAGGAGTATGAAAATTGAATATTTCAGTTAAAAGTCAATTTCCACGATGGCATTACGCAAATCAGCCTCTCCCTGTTTTACCCTTTTTGCTTCCATTCATCTATCAGTCAGCCTCCTCCACCTTGATGCATCTCTTCATTTGCTGTGGTTTACTCTATTCATTTACAGACATCTTTTGTCACGCTCAACACAGAAGCTCATGTTTTTTTTTTTTTTTTTTTTTTCCATTTTGCATTGTTACGTTGCCCCCGGCCAACCTGAGCATTTTGTGTTTTAGTGTATGCGTGCGCGTACATATGTGTGTACATAAATACCTTGTCCGTGTCTTTTTAACTTGAGGCGGGAAAAAAAAAAAAAGACAAAAGAAATCCCTAAAAGCACTCACTCTTCTAGGAAGTAATGCTTTTGGTTGATGCAATTTCACATTTAGAGGAGGTACTTATTTATTTATCTTTCTGTCTTTTCATTTGCATAGATTGCCTCTAGAGGTGTGGGAAACCAGTCAAATTGCGCTTGTAAAATGAGTTTGATTTTAAGGCGCGGTCACTCTGAGGCACTCATTATCCCAGATTTCTTTTCTCACTTTAAGTCAGTGAACCATAATTAACCCAGCACAAAATTATGATTTTTTTTATCAACTAATATTAGTTATTAAATCTAAAAAGTTACATCAACATAAAACTCTAAATTCAAAAGATGTCATAAAATGAAATAATATATGTATTTTCATTTTCCTTTTTAAAATATCCGTCATAAATTCTCCGGCACAACACCAAATAACAGAAAAGCATATTATATAGGATCTTTCACAGCATCTGTGGATCTCATGACTGTCACCATGAAAACAAAATGCAAATTTCAAACTAACTTTTTTTTTTTATCAGGGCGTGCTTGAATCCCCAAAATTAAATAGTTATATAAAATCATACAACATTTGCAAAATATCTAAATAAAAAGCAGGGAGATAAATATGTTGTATTAGAATGCAACGATAGAAGAAGTGGCAGGTTAGAGAAATATGACTTTCATTTTTAACATGTTTTTCGTGTTGTGTTGGCATAATATAATATAAAAGCGGTGTGGTCACATTTGAGAGCCACTTTATCCACTAAGGTGATGCTGTCAGGTAAGCCTCGACAGTGATGAAAACCAAAGTGTGATTAACCGATACGAGGGATTAAGTTGAAACGGGTGTGTCTTTGTGTTGGAGACCAAATGCATTGGAAGTGATAGGCCGCTGAAGGCTCCTGCCAGAGAACAAAAACTCAAACACAGGTGTGCTTTAGATATTGCACTTTCACATGCTAGAGCGAAACGCCGCAAAGAAAAATACCCACACACACACACACATACCAAGTTCCCACAGCTCGAGCTCTAATCAGTGTGTTTACATGGAACGTCAAGAAACCTGGGCAGCTCTGACAAAAAGCGAGGGGCTAAATGAAGAAACGCTGAGACAAAACTCTAAATGGTGTCGCCCTCATCACCAGCATCGAAACTACACACACGCAAACATACACGCGCGCGCGCACACACACACACAGTGCTGTCCAGCGCTCCTCGTTGACGAGGACTGATAGAGCAAGCGGAGATGAGGACGGAGCAGTCAAACAAAGGAGTGAAATATGACGACAAGAGGAAACAGAAAGCCCAAAAAAAAGAAGAGGAAGCAGAGGAATGGAGCACAGGATGAAGATGACAGATATTAAAACACCAGAGCTCATGGAGAGACTTTTCCCTTCCTGAGAGCTAATATACAGAGATTAGTGGGTGGGTGGATGAACCAAATACAATGACTTTCTTAAAACTTGGAAGGGGAGGGCAGCGCTTTGCAAAAAGTGAAATATAGTGGCGTCTTCAAATATTAAGCTGCTCTTATCAGTTAGTCTTTCTTCTCTTCTTTTTCTTAGATTTTCAAAGCAAACTTTTCATGCTACTTTCGCAACTGGCATTCAGTGTGCTAAACGTCAACATTATTAATACTATGAAACATGCATAGCGCTAGAAATTACTGCAAATTAAATTAAAGTGCCATTTAAAAAAAAAAAAACTGATTCAAGTCTCTTTGAGGCACAGAAACAACAGCAAAAGTGACGCACACCAACTTCCCAGTCAGAGGTCGCTTGATGCTTCGGCAGGAAATTCGCCGTCTGTTTAAACTACAGGTGAGTGACTTGTGGGGGGGACCTGACGCAAATTTAGGACAAACCAAACATTTGTCTCTTTTCCACACTTCCACACGTTTCCACACTCACTGGCTGCCTCTCCTTTCCAGCATGTGTTGAGATGGGGAGGACCGGGAGGAGAGAAGAGGCGGAGGGGGAGGAAAGTAATATTTCTCTTGAGAGAGATTGATGTGATCTGTTCGGCACTTCATTGTTTGAGGACGATTTGAGTGAACAGCCTGTTCTCAGCAGACCTGGCCACCTGAATGTGTGTGTGTGCGTGCGCACGAGTCAAAAGTACAACGTGAGCATTAAAAGAAAGAAATTGCTCTATTATTTTAGCGACTGCAACAAATCAGTTTGTTCACCTTTGTCCCAACTCAGGGAGCAGGGATTGCCTGCTTGTCTGCGCGCCGCGTGAGCCTAGCCGAGTCAATAGAGCCTTTCACGTCCGCTGATAAAGGAGCGATGGGCAACAAAACGTGTATACTTTACTCACTCGTAGACTTGGGGTTGACCTTGTAATCAGTTTTTAACCATCAGACACTAGTTCGGTTTGCGTTGATTCTCGTCAAACGCGCAAAAATAATAACTGCTTTTCGTTGCATTGTTTTTTTTTTTTTTTTTTTTTTTGTTGTCTTCAGCTATTGTCTGTTTTGAAACACGTTCACGTGAAGCCCTTTCAGAGCTTGCGGCTACATTGTGAAAAAGTTTCGCCTGTCGAAACATGGATCCAAAGTGAGGTTGGAGATCGAAGGTCCTTTTTCCATCAGTTACCAACGAATGAAAGGTGATTGTGGATGAGGAAGATAAACCAAAAACGATCACAAAAAAATAAATAAAAAAATAAAGTGTTGTCTCCTTTCGGTTTCTCTACAGAAACTCACAGGACAAAGCAGTGATGAGCCGCCAGAGAGGAAGCGTCAGCTTCGGTAAAAGGATTAGGAGCGCTGCTGCAAGTGGAATCAGGTAGGATTTTATGTTTCAGACCTAATTAGTCAAGTTTAATTATTTTAATTAACTCAGTGATGTCCCAGTCACCCCATCCCTGTATTTTCACTTAAAACTGTCAACTGCACAATTACTGTGCTCTAGGCTGATTTAAGAGCATAGAAAATGTCAAATAGATATAGATTTAAACCATTTTATCTTATTTTTTTTTAATCATCTGTGACGTTGCACCTGAAAAATGCCTGCTGGAAACTCGACACAGCAAATTTGCAAGTGGCAGAAGATTCCTGTTGGGACATTGAAACTTTTTCAAGGTTAATCTGATTATGTTTTTATGGGGGGTGTGAACATCCCAGCATGTAGTGACTGAATGCGGTCGCTGCATGCTTGCTCAGTGTAAGGGATTGCTGTAAAGTCAATGACACAATAGAAGCGATTGTCTATGTGCTCCTCCAGGAGGACTGAACATTACCGGTGACTCGACGCAATCTGCTGGGTTTCCTTTGATAGGAAACTTTATAAACCAGTCTGAATACTGAACTGAACCTGACTGCATTGTTTGATAACTGGGATGAATTAGAGCGTATGTATAATTGGACTGAAATGACTTTTTACTGTAAACACGACGCGTTGAGTCGGTGCGATACAAATAAGCTGGATTGAATTGAACTATAAGGCCGCAATCAGCCGGTTTTTATGGAAAACAAGAGCACAGCAATTTGCCAGGTTTCTCTTCCATGTGCTTAGAAAAGTCTTGACATCTGCTGGGCATTTTAACACTGAAAGAATAAACCTTATAATGTGCAGCTGTGTAGATATTACTGTGATAAATAGTTAGTTTTACATTTTATTTCTCAGAACTGTTTCATAATATGAGAAGCTGCAAGTTGGATCCAAAAATCTTATGGTAACTTCAGCTAAAAGCAATTACAAGACAGTTTTTTTTTGTTTGTTTTCAAGCAAATATAATCTAGACTAGATGCAAAAATACCACTGCCATTTATTTTGTGTTCCCCCTTTTTACTGCCTTTTCAAACAATAAACAATGCACTTATCCCCATTTTATTGCTACTCATTGTGTTTAATCACTCTAGCGTATCAGTAATACTCGCTCTTGCAGCACATTAAGAACAATTACCCTTTCTTTAATCCATGTGGCACAACAATCGCTCCAGTCCTAAGAGGGGAAAGTATCATATAAAAAAAAAAACTTCTTCATCAAATAATAAACAAGTCAAGTGAGGATTGGAAACTGAATAAACCGAGGCAGGAGCCGAATAAAACATTTTCTGTGAAAATGCTGTGCAGCGAGCAGAGACGTGTGAGTCAAGGCTGCTGGAATACTTTAGTGGCAGATCAGGTTGTGTTGTCCATTAGCTGCTGAATAAAATTTACATAGTCAACAGGAGCCTGATGTGAAACAGATGTCCTTTAAAAAAGTGCCACATCTCTGGCTTCAATGGACTCCCAAACTGACTCCCTTTCAAAAGCATTAGATTGCCACATAATTGCACAAACTCTCCTTTTGACGTTGTAACTCATAAGTGAAGGTTGTTCAAGAGAAAGTCCTCGCATATTAAATATTTAAACCCAATCAATAGCATTAGCCGGCACATTAACCTCTTTTTATATATTTTACCTTAACTGTTTTGCAAATAAAAATAAAACCCATCGTGTCTGTCGTCCTCTCTCTGCTGGAAAGTAACATTCTCGACCTAAAGTGCGACGGCAACTTTCTTCATCTGCGCTAAGTGAAACTGACATTAGATTTGTTAGCCCTCTGAAAGCATTTCAAAAAACGTGATGTACCACTTTCCGTCAACGTCCTCGTGAGATGTGCTTACGAGGCCTGGCAACGCCGCGCGCCCCCGCGCGCGCCACACTCCAGGCAAAGTGTTGCTACTTTGTTCTTTCCTCAAACATGTCACAATAATGAGAAGCGTCAGGTTCCATCAAGCAGAAGAGGACAGGTCCACATTATAGATGCATACATCACTGCTCTCATTTCAATGTAATAACACCTGTCAGGCCTGATGAGAGGGGAGCCGTGATGGCTTAGTCTGAACAACGGATCTACACAGACACCCTCACACGTTCGAACGTGTGTGTGTTCGTACGGCCTCACGAGATAATCAAGTCAATAATGCACGCGTAACGCACTAAAGAGACACCAAATACTTGTTTACTTGCACACCAGTGGGATTAGCGGTCAGTTTGCTGCCCAACGTCGCAAACGCCAGAATGTAAAGTTTTAAGGACCTTCCATTAAAAAGCTCCAAATCAAGTTTTTCCTCCTAATGAGTTGATTGATTCCATGTAAAATTTCAAATGAAACTTGAATTTCAGTAATTTAGTCATTCTTAAGTTTTAATATTTATCTAATTTTTTTTTTTTTTTTGCATATCTGTTTAGTAGTTTTTTTAAGTGAAGTTTCTATTCACGGTGTTTAGTTCTGGTTTATTCTCAATTTGATCTACCATATATATTAAATACCATGTTAATCGTTTTGTTGTCACTATTTTATCAACAAAATCTAACATTTTTTCTATTTACTGTCTATGTCATGTTATTAAAGTACGTTTAATGTTTCAGAAAAGTAGATTAAAATGTTTGTCTATAACGCTGGTAGTTTTCACTGGGGGTTGCATTTTTTTATGCTATGTTTGCTACTAATAATTTCTTAAATTACTTTAGAGTTCAATATGATTATTTGTATACTTTACCCTTTCTTTTTAACTTCTGTAGGATATGTTGTGTTTAACTTAATTACTTGAAAAGCACTTTAAAAGGTCTAATTGTCTGATTAATGATGATGTCATGGTTGTTTAGTACGAATCCAGGTTACAATTGCAAATTTGTCTTTTAGTCAGTGTTGCATTGTGAAATTTTGGGTTGCCAAAGCCCGCTCCATATAACAATATGTTGAAATGTCTTAGCTTTGCAATTAGTGCCCAATTGCATTACTTTTAAAGAGATTCGTGTTTTGACAAAAAAAAAAAAATTCTTATGCCAAAGCAAGAGAAAAAATGAGTCATGTTTAATTACGCAAGTCATGCAGCGGCTTCTCAAGTCAACCTTCCAGATCACTCAGGTTTTCTGGTTCTGGTTCTGGTCTGCTCTGCAACCCAGAAGCAGAACCAAACAAGGAGCAAAACTCTGGAGCAAACTTCCAGAAAACAGAAAACATGGCTAAAGATTTCAGCTGAAATCATGGCTAAAGACCTAAAAAGTAATGTTGTAGCTGTTATAATTGGTTATGGTGTGAAGCACTTTAACTGCTTTGTTGCTGAAATATGCTACACAAATAAACTTCACTTGAATTAATTTCTAATGTTAGTCCTAAGTCCTGTACAATCGGGTAACACAGTGCAATAAGACTCTGACAAGTTAATGGCAAGTTTAACAATGCACGCACATTTTTTAATGTTGAAAGAGGTCGCCGAAAAGTGCACAAAGAAACATCGACGTCTGAAAGACGGGAACAAACTTCTGCTGGAGACCGAAGTCCTACGCTTCATTATTAAAAGATCAGCGCTTGCTGTGGTGAGATACAGCTCACTAAATGGTACAAGCCAGAGCTGGTTGCTAATGGACTTCTTACTGTGGCTCATTGGTTCACAACAGTCCCACATTTCTTGATGCTGTCACACGTTTTAAGCTTTTAACCAAGCTCTGCACCACAAAACAGCCCCCCCTCCCTCCCCTCCTCCGCCCCCAGCCCCAGAAACATCAGAAAGCAGAGAGAAGAGTGTGCGGTACTCACTCACACCTTCCACACACACGCGCGGAGTCGACGCATACGGCAGCAGCAGAACAAGGCATTACCATAAATTCATTAGAGTGGTTGGGCAGTATTTATAAACACGCAGAGATGTTGTTTACCATGTCTGACTGGATGGATTACACATCTACACAGACTAGCGAAGGAAACACTCTCAGCACACACACTGTTTACACTGGCAGAGGGAGCGAAGAGAAGGGGGGGCTGAGTGCATCGCTCCGTAACGTCCCTGAGTGGCATGTTTTACAGAGTGAAATAAACATTCAATAAAATAAACACCCCTCAGCTGTACTGCGCTGCACTCCTCCGCTGCCATATTCCGAACCGGGACGACGGAGACGGGCCTCTGTCTGCGGCGAACGTCCGCGCAGGCAGGAGGAAGCGTGTGTCCGCAGGTGGGAAAGGACAGGAGAGGCCTGCTCCGTGTGGAAAGCGCTCGTACATTTATGTCTGTTTTAAACCGTGCGTGTATTAAATGGGGGAAGTTCTGCTTCCGAAACTGCATGAAAATACAAAAGGTCTTTGAGTCAATGAAACAGCGCATCTACTTGGATTTATGCAGTCTGTGAAATTGATGCATTTCTTTTTTTTGATATCTTTCACAGTTAATAGAGAGCAGCCACAATACTTGCACAGCACTACTCTCAGTTCCTCGCCGTATTCGAGTAATCTCATATTAAAGGCATTGTTACATCTACATGGACATCTCTCTGTCTAAGTTTGGTCATAGCGATTTTGACTCTTTTTAGAAGTTGGTGCCCGGTTTTAAAAACTGAATCACTTGAAGCCCTGGGGGTGTATCCTTACCATTAAGGGGGCGCAGCATGTTGCACCGACTTACTGGTGATGCCTGGGTATCCAACTTTGGAATGTTACGTCATTTATTGTAATTGTTTAGGTGGATGTGATTTAAAAGTGTATATTTAATATACATAACTTCTGAAAAGTTTATACATTTGCTTTTTTTTTCTTCTTTTTTTAATATTTGTGATGAGCTGAAAGAAATAGTTGGAGGAAACTTTTAACACAATGGGATGCAGCAAGGGTTCCTCCTTTTACTCCCGGATGTGTTTTCCATAAGTCCTCTTTCTGTGCAACTTCACTGCTTAATCTAAAGAATTTTTCAGTACATACCTGCCTTGTGTTTCTATTGTGTATAAAGCTTTAAGTATGAAATATCCCAATTTTCTATTCCAACGCTGCTGCATATAAGATTTGATATCCAATGCAGTTGTGCTGTCATATCAAACTTTTAGATGCCATACACGTCACACACGGGCTCCAGTACTATGACATTTGAGTAATTGTCATCCAAATGTCTGAACCCCCCACACTCCCTTTAGTGTTATTTAATCAGATGCTACACTATGCAGACAAGCGACCTGCACCGACAAAGATTCATTCCCTCAACCTGGCTAGCAAAATGTTTGGACTGGCTCACAGTCGTCTAATAAATTTACCTGGTACTTGTTTGATCACTTGGGGGGGGATTTTTATTGACTGTGTAAAGAGTGTTGAACTTTCAGCTCAAAAAATGTAAATGTTATTAGGCCGAAAGGGCCTCACAAAGTAGTTTATTTTTTAGTGATTGACCCACATGAATATTTTTTACAGCACGACTGGACAAAAGTGTAGTTGCGACTGTGTGTTACACTGTCGCAACTACATGCTGTATGGTGTTGTGAAAAATGATAGATGTCTGATTTGTGTTTGCCATGTTGTTTTTTGTTGTTTTTTTTTAGCACATTTAATGTTTCAGATCAAACAAAGTTTAGAATAAGATGACCGAGTAACTACAAAAGTTTTCAATATTGAATCTTGAACACTTGTTCTATTGTTGAACAAGTGTCCCGGCTCCTAGTCTTAAAGTTTTCTGGTTACAATTCATTTGTGGATAATGTCTGTCTAAAAGACTTAGAAATCATTTTGTAACTGTTTCCAGTCTGATAGTTACTAGTAATATTGTTTTTCATCTGTTTTTTTTTTTTTAATGTATGTAGATCAAATATGTTGTTTTTGAGGTTGTTTTTTTTTTTTTTTACCTACTTCATGTTGTCAGACAGGTCCAATTTGTTTGGATGTATGGCGATTCCACAACCACAGATTATAAGATAATTTTACAGGTATAAAATGCATTTTGACCTGTTAAATAAATTAGGCATAAATATGCAGTTTTGCTTTTCTGAAAGAGATTTGGACCCTGATTGCAGATGAAGAGGATGAAATCAAATTAGCAAATTACTGAGAATTATATTTAAAAAACAATATCAGAGAGGTTCATAGTCACCTCTCAACAACAAAGCCAACTCACATGAAATACCTCGCAAAACTGTGCCACGGTAAAACAAAACCAAAAAGTTTCCATCCTTCTTTTATTGAAGAGTAAATTCATAATGCGCAACATCTGATCAAACGGTGTGTATTTCTCTTCAAAGGCAAAGCAGCATTTTTTCCTGACACCAGCCATAATAAACCACAAGAGGGCAAAGGGAGGCCGAACGGATCAGCAGAAGATGTGATAAGGGTGTTGACGGAGCAAAAAAGACAAAGAGATTTGGAGATTTAGAGAGAAGAGGATGAATTTATTGCTCTGTGGAGACACAGATATTGAGGGGTAGGAAAAGGGCGGGGGGCTGGAGGAGAGGGAAATCAGACAGGTTGGACTTTAAGAGCACACACAGACGCACTCTGTTTAATGTCTTGCTGACATTTCTGCTCCCCATCTCCTCCCCGCCAAGCATCTCTCACTGGAGACGAATGGGCAGAGAGGAGAAACTAGAGCGGGGGGTGCACGGAGGAGGTGCGGTCTGAAAGGATGTGCAGCGCTCAGCCTGGACCTCACTCAAGGTCACAAGCCCCAGACAAAGTCAAGGGTCGGGGTTCATGGGAGGGCCAGCCAATGAGAAGGTGGCCCAGGACGGAGCGGGATCAGGTTTCCCTGCCAGCGGGTCTGCTAGACAGTCCTGCCCAGTTCCAGGACAACTTATCCTGTCATATTTTTCTCTCTTTTTTTTATTTTGTCACCTTCTTCTTGAATCTCTCTACGCACCGCTGTCTCCTCACATAAATAATGTCCTTGTTAAGAGGCCATAGCTGTACCTTGATGTGAAAAAACATCCTGCCCTGCAGAGTTTCCCCAGGCCAGTTGAAGGGGCTACTCACTCCGAGCCCTTGACGAAATTCCTTCTGGATTCCGTCACTCCATTAACTTGGCCAGTCAGCGCTACATATGTGTGTGTGTGCATCAATGAGGCCTTCGTACACTGTCACTGCTCAGTGTCTGGTGCTCATTGGATTGCTCTAAATCAAACCATCTGCGCATTCAATGGGTGGAATGTTCTCCTTCCCACATGCTGCCGCTGCCTAAACACCTCCCATTCACTGACCCACCGCTAACTGCTGGTGTCCATATCAGCAGATGAAAGATGTCAGCTACCAACTTCCTAGCTGACCCAAACATTTACATATTAACTTATCAACCGCTTAGTTAGCAGCAGCAAGTCGATATCTGCTGTTCAAACTCGTCCAACCTCATATCAACCAAAAAAAAAGAAAGAAAAAAACAGTCTGATGACCAATCAGTTATCACATTGATCGGTCCTCATCAGTGACTTGTCAAAGTTATTTATTTATTTGTTCTAATTAGTAAATGGACCTGCCAACAGCAGTCTACTACATTCAAACTAAAAGAGAACAATGCTCTTTATTGTTGTGAAAGTTAAAGTTTCAAGAAGACAATAGGGTAGCTATTTAATTGGTAATATTCCCACCACGCTGTTACATTTCTGACTTCCAAAAGCAAAGGCAGACAAGATGCCAAAGGAAAATGATGTCATTGTCATGCTATGCATTTAACAGGCCACTATTGGATCGCCACAGAAGCCAAACTGCTGCTGACTCTTTGGACATGTCGAATAATCCCTACGACATCATGTGCCACAGCTCTCACGCATGTGTCCGTATCAACGGGCAAAGGTTGTACCTGCACCACCTCTGCTACTGAGACTCAAACGTCAGAGATGGCTGAACAATAACATAACTTAATCCTACGCTTACCCCATGTAAATGCTTTACTAGCCTCGGTATGCCAGAACCTTGAAACTGAAGACAAGACCTGTTATCTAATGAATTCAGCAAATAATCATCGATTTGGGAGTATTGAAATTATTGAACTTTAATTCCCAGATTGTCAGCTGATCTCAAGTAACGAAAAAAGGCTAATCAAATATAACAGTAGCATCACAACAAAAGTAGTTTAATATGAGCACAACAGAGAGAGAATCAAAAGACAGATACTTTTAAAAAGTAGCAAGACAATATGGTCCACGAAATCCCCTTCATTTCCAGTAACTGAAAAATACATAATGCCAGTTATGTATAATATCAGCTATAAGAATGCTATATATGTCAAACATGACTTAAAAGAAATTTGATTCCTTGGAATTGGCCTCTGCCTCTTTAAGAAGCTCCTATTCTTTTCGACACTCTGCCTTCAGTGCGGCTTCACAACGATGCTCCTCATTTTGCCGTTAACAACCGTTCTCAGGTGTGTTCCTCTCAAAAGTAATTTGTATGACGAGCTCAGCAGACTCACAGTTTCACCTGGTGTTTGTCTGCCACTAGTCTGAAGGAGTAGGGGAGTCATGAGGGAGTGGTGCTCTGTGAGGTGGAAGCTCAGCCTGAGAAATTAGGTAAGTGTTTAGGCATGGGACAGTCATTGATTTCTCAAATATGCAATGAAAGAATTAAAGCAACAGTCCAGGTAGACTTTGATGAGGGAATAACAAGATATAAAACTCAAAAAAGTTGATTGCGCTCAATCTGGAAATGTCAACTGCCTTTTCAAAAAACTCCCGACTTAAAGGAAGAGTCTAAAATACCCAAAGAGGCAGCGGATTTTGCTCTAATTTCTAACATAAAAGATCCTAATTACTGTATAAATTGTCCACTCTAGGACCATTTCTACTTTTTCTTCTCGCTGCTCTCTCTCCCTCTCGCTTCGCCCACATCAAGTGCCCAGCGCTGGCACAATCATGTCTGCCAACTTTTGCTGCTCTTCTAATGGTGACAGACCATTTCCCTCTGCTCAGCGTTCAGCACAGCTGTTTAGACAGTCCCACAGAGGTTTGACCGGGCCGGCTGGCTTGAGTCGCGCAGTGCAGAGAGCAGCGAGGACAACAGGCAGCAGTGTGTCGACTTCTGGCCAGGCCTGAGAACACTTCACTAACCTGATCAGCACCAAGACAAATAGAGAGGTGATTGCTTCCCCGTGGCCCATCTGGCTTCTCTTAAGGCAACTGGAGGGGGGGAAAACAGGGGTGGGCGTATGTGTGTGTGTGTCTGCTTTTAAAGGCTGCTACTTTACATAGGGTATTTCAAACGCGGCGCTGACTTGCCGACCAATTACAGCCAATCGCCGCTGTCGGTCTGACTGCTTTCACCCGTCAATAAAAACATTTTTGTTGGGCCCGTTCGAGTCTCCCCGCACCGCAGCCTGGCCCAGACAAACATCTCACCCCGGAGTTTTTGGCATTCCGAGACGCGGCCGACGGAATGCCAGCACGGCGGGATTAAAGATCTTTGTAATCTAAAAGAGGAAACGAGGAGCAGGTTTTATCCTGGAGAAAGCACCGGACTGAAACAAGCTAACCACGTAGGAGGTGTGAGTGGTTATGCATAACAGATGGGGATATTTTACTTACAATAGGAGCACTTTAATCAAATCCAAGCATTATGGACCACCTTTAGTAAAAATCTGAAAGTGACCTTCTGAACCAAATGCCTGAACCTTTATGTCAGGTTTAAGAGGCCTTTTGATTAGTAGATTTCTAATAGGACTATCTCCACCTTCTGGTTGGTCAGAGAACAGCGACTCACAGCATCTCTGCAGCTCCAGACCATTAACTCGAATAAATTCTGGTTCAGACTGGTTCGTTTTTTATTTCATACAACTTTCTCTGACGGTCAGCGTGTGCGTCTTTCTGCTTCATTTTCTACAAAGTAACTTTAATGAAAGTTTCTGCTGGACTGTCACTCTGCAATCAGGGCCGTAATGACCATTTTGTCGAATAAACACTTTTAGCCGGCTTCTGCTAACCCTGCTCACGTGAAAAAGCAGGTGTCAGTGGCGTCACGGTCGTATTTGGTTTATTTCTAGCGATAAATTTAAACCTACCCTATAAGGTGGGACCTTCAGCAAGTATCCACCTGGAATTCCCAAAAAGTTTTTTTTTTTTCCCTCACTCTCCCATTTCGGTTTCAGTTTCTGCATCTTCCTATGCATGTACATGTATGTGTGTGAGAGCCAGTGGGTTTTGCATGCATGCGCATGTGCTTAGGCTGAGTAATGCCCTGCCCGGTTAGAAAGTGGGGGCCCAAGCTGGGTGCTTTAAAGAGGGTCAGTGTGTGCCTATGTGTGTGTGTGTGTGTGCGTGCGCGCGTGAGTGTGTGTTTGAGCCAGTGGGAGCTTAGGAAGGGGCCCTATGTTTTGTTCTGTTCCACATCAATGGGACGTCAAGCCGAGTTTGGGCCTGACAGCACCCGGATTAAAGGTTTTCTACCAGACACTCTAACCACCCACCCCCCTCTGACATTCACACACACATGCATACACTCCAAGTGGGCTGAAAGAACGCTTTAACTCTGGGAGTCCTAAATGGGGATTTGGAAAAAAAAAAAAAAAAGTTTACAAGAAGGGGGACTGGTCTTCACAAATGTTAAAAAAAAAAAAGGAAGTTAAGTTACATGTGTCTGTGCTTGGTTGTGTGTTAACCACTACAAACAGGCACAGCTAAATATAAAAGGCAACTCTATGGTTATTAAGTAAGCGTAGTAAAAACAAAATGTCGCTTAATCCCCACATGGTGGTTTTTATACGGCCTATGAAATGTTTGTCTTTCAAAAGTTATTTATATACCTTAAATGAGTTCAGATTTTTGCCACACTTTAACCATAAATGCACTTTATTAGAATATTTTGTGGCAAAGCAGCACAAAGCAGCGCATAAATATGACGTAGAGAGAGAGAGAGATTGATCCACGAATGAACAATTTTACAATTAATCTGAAAAGCATGACATTGTACACAGACGACTTGACTGTATAACCATGGAATAAGATTTGACACAACCACCTACTCAATTAACAAAATCCACTGATCCTGGTATGAATTCAGCTGTTCTGTAAACAGTTCTAGGGTTTGCTTGAGCACCGTAAAGAACAACGACGACCAACAAACACTTCCGACAGGTCAGAGATAAAGTTGTGGAGAAGTTTAAAAGATGTGGCAGGTCAGTGGACGGACGTGTCGGTCAACAGGCCGGACAAGGAGCGCATTAACCTGAGAAACAACCAAGAAGCCCATAGCGACTCTGGAGGAGTTACAGAGAACCACAGCTCGGGTGAGAGGATCTGTTGACAGAACAATTATTAAAGTTTTATATGGCCTCAGTGAAAGAGTAGCAAAAATAAAGTCTAATTTACAGTTTGCCAAAAAAAAACACAACAACAAAAAAACTAAAGTAAAACGTGTCTGTACAGCATTAAGTAGTATGGGTAAATAAAAATACGTGCCACACTTTTTAAACTTTCTTTTGTAAAAATATGAAAAATCCATACTTTTCCTTCTATCTGGCAATTATATCTACTTAGTCTTTGAGATAAAAATCCTAATACAACACATTTGTCATGAAAAAAAAAAGTGAAAAGTTAAAGGGTCATAAATGCTTTTGCAAGGCACTCTGACTTTTTTCCCTTCATATTGTGCTCTGCTCCTGAACATGCAAATAAATGAAACAACTCCATGTGTGTGTAGGACACACTTCGCTGTTTTGATCACCCGGAGGCTTCGCTGAGTTTTAAATGAATCAAAACATTCTGACTCCCAAGATAAGATTATTGGCAAGTGCTCTCTATGTGAAATATAAAAGAAACACACAGAAGTGAATGGAAGAAGCTCAAATAGGACAGGCTAGCCCAAGGACAGATTGAGAAACCAGCCCACATGAAACAAAAAAGTATGCAATGTCAACAGCCTTATCCCTCCATATACTACTGAAAAGATAGGGGGGGGGGGATGATATACCATATACTTACAACACACAAAAGGCAGAATTCTCAAATATTTTCACAATACAAATGTGTTAATTTCAGGGTGGGTTCATTCAGCATCTCTGCTGAGGCAGGGAAACAAAAACAGGAGCGCTTCAGTCGTACCTATTCAGAGCC
This sequence comes from Poecilia latipinna, assembly GCF_001443285.1. NCBI lineage: Eukaryota > Metazoa > Chordata > Actinopteri > Cyprinodontiformes > Poeciliidae > Poecilia > Poecilia latipinna. Next base: position 272,095 of record NW_015112664.1, on the reverse strand, counting down.
GGGATCACAAGCCATCCAGTTAAACACTTTTAATTATAACGTATTGAAATTATATTTAAAACTGCATGTAACTACTCTGATACTCTGGTCAGGATCGCAGGTTCACCGTTTTATTTATTTATTTTTTGTAGTAAATAGACTCATAAAGTGCCCAATTTCTTACAAGCATGGCGTGGAAAGGACACAGTTGCAGTTATTACACCTAAAATATCACCATGCATTTACTTTTAAACGATGCAAAAGAGTAAGCTGATGTTAAAAAAAAAAAAAAAAGTTGATATTCGGTGCTGTTTTCCTGGCTGTGGCGTGCAGGCAGGGGCAGCGGGATGGAGAGAAGAAGACGGGAGGAGAATAGACAAAACGAGGGAGAGAAGCCGCACTGCTTCTGCTTCTTCTCCCAGGCGGCGGCGAAGATCCAGCGGTTCGTGCCTCTACCGGACACTCAGCTGACAATAAACACCTTTGATGCTGACTTGCTGTTGGGCTGTTAAACAAAAAAAAAAAAAGTTCCCAGTAAAACCCCCACGGTCCGGGTGTTTTGGGGCGGGAAGTGGGGGAGAACATCCAAGCAGACCGCCTCATATCCCCCCATGACTTAATTAGTGCACTCTGATTCCCCGCATTAGTTTACTGTATAGGAACAACTTTTATCCTTAACTGTAATCAGCTTGCCCAGAAGAACTGAGCACAATAAGAAGCCCCGTTTGAAGTTTTCCCTTTGTGTTATCTTGAGCACTTCGACAAAAGCCCAGTGCAGCTAGCCTCAGCGTATAATAATGGTCCAGTAGGCAGTCTGCCTGTTGAAAACCTGCAATGTTGCATGTGCCACCTGCAGTTACTTCCCCCCAGACTAACGCAGTTGTATTTATTATCCCTTAATTGCAGCACAAGCGTTTATGGCTTCAGTGGTTCCTCGAGGATTAGATGTTTTTTTTTTTTTTGCGGGTAAGTGATCATATTACATATAAAATTGATTTTGTTAAATTATTTAAGAATTCCAGCAGCCTGGTCCACCAATCTCATGAAAATGCTCTCTCTTGATTAAAGGATTTATTCCTTAAGTGAATAAATTCTGCCATTTATCACCATTTGCCCTCCTCACCCGCTGGAAATAAAAAAATATATAAAAAAATGAGAAGAATTCTTGAGGTGTCATAAATATGCATAATCAAGGAAGACTGGACATTACTCCAGCTTTTAGGTCTGTCATCAAGAGACGACCATGACAGGCTGCAGAGCGTTTACGAAGCTCTTTTTTTTAAATCACTCTGAAGCTCAAGGTCGTTCTCTACTTTGACGGTAACCTTCTTCATCTATCATGGAAAACGCACGAAAAAATTCTGTTTAGTCGGAGAGTTCAAACATATAAATATCTATTTTGTTTGAAATTATAAATGACTACCTGAGAATCTTTTGCTTGACGAGGTGATTTGGCGTAGGTCGGACAAGCAGTCTGGGCGTATTTGCATCCAGGAAGTTGAGGAATCTTTTACTTTGACCAGCATGCTTCTTCTGACGAGAAATAGCAGTTTCCCAGTCAGTGGCCTGACTCAGATTTGACGCAGTCTGTGGAGGTGGCTAAAGATTAGGGCAACAGAGAGGAGGCCTTGCGACCCCTAAGCGTTGGAGTTTCTACATCGTCAGAATACCAGAGAAAATGTGCAAAAAAAAATGGCCATCAATTAGAAGAGAAGTGTTAACTGTATATTGCCAATAAAGATTTTTTCCTTTGATTATTAAGAATGTAAGTCAAAAAAAAAAAAAGATTCTGAACCTTTCTGTGTTATTAAAATGTAAATATGAACAGATTAATCTTCCCCCTCTGCACCTCTCCCAAAAAAATTGATAGTCTCTTAACATTGTTTTATATATTCTGAGATATATCAGCTTCCCAAAAGCGTCCCAGTTAAATAATAATTTTAAAAAAATGAATCCAACTCTGGCAGGTGTATGAACATTTTGGGGCTCAACTATTGATATCTCTGATTTATCATTTAAATCAGAGGATGATTTCTAGAACTAAAGTGGTGAAGGCACACAGAATTAGGCTTTTTTTTTTTTATTTAAAGACTATTTGGGTTTCTTTACTGCATTATATTTCTTTATCGCTGAGCAGGTTGTATGTGTGTCAGCCGCTTCATGGTAGTCTCTATTAACAGTGCATCTGCACCATCTAGTGTGTAAAGATGGAAAAAGGGAAAACTTAAGACCTGTCCAGTCACACGCCTCACACACGCGTTGATTTTAATTATTTGTCTGGAGACCGTTTTTCTAAGTAAACCAGAGATCCACAATAGTAAATAAGACGTCCTCACTTAACTAGACTAACAGAATAAAAGATTAAACTCCATATATGCATAAAGTAAAGGAAAAAGTTTCTATTACATTAATAATTGTCTTTTGCTTTCCTGAGATAAGGTCATAGTTTCCAGGCCTTTGATGGAAACAAAACATACAAACAAAAAAAAAATAAAAGATACAGCTTTCTCTACAATACTGCCACCATTGTCGAAACTGCATTTTAAAGCCCATCTTCCAATAATCAAAAACACAAATAGGGACTGGTTTTACTAATTATGTTAAAGCATACAATATTTGTTAATACTTAACACAGATCCCATGCAAATAAATAAAGTTAATAACACTTAATGGATGTGCAAAAAAACCTTTATGTAAATGAATCTTTTATGGCGTGATTTGCACAGCCACCTTTTGCCCAGAGGAAAGCAGTTAGTCCAAAGCACCCAGAGTGAGGCCCTTTTAATGATTTTACATCAGCAGTGGTACAACTGTGGCCTTTCAGTACAATTGGTTTATCAGATGATACTTTTTCCAAGACAAGCTCTTTTAAAGAAGACGCTTTCATTTGGATGTTGTTGTATAAAGGACTACAAACACTCCCTCCCTCATTAAAGCCTAAGTGTTTTTTTTGTTTGTTTGTTTTTTATTGAGACACATACACAATTTTATCTGCTTCAAAGACAACATTTTTGGACATTATGTTTGACATATTGTTCAGGATGAACTCAGGTTATGATTTTTTTTTTTTTTTCAGACAGTGGTAAATTGCAAATATTTTCTACAAGTCACATAACTACTGACAGTGACGAGATCCAAATATAACTATAACACTAAGGAGGTCATGGCCAGTTTTCTAAAATACATTTAATCCCAAATGATTTTATACTCCTAACAGATTTAGATTTAAAGTTATTATTCAAACAAGTTCAACAAGTTGTTTCCTAGACAGTCATCCTCAAAAAGATAAGGCTATGGTTTTTTTCCCCCCTCATTGTGGAAAGGATTAGGATTAGGTACATTTGGAGTTCAAATGAATACGAATTTATTATTTAAATTTCACATTTAATATGCTGCAAGTTTTTTTTAAGCATGTGATTGCGTGTACAATCCAGCAGAGGGCGCCACGGTCATCTTTATAGAAATTCCCCCCCCCCCCAACCTACGTGGCAAGCGTTTCACTCTGTTATAAAATTGTTACACAACGCACTGGGTCCGAGTATTTTTGTCTCAAATGTGAAAAGCCTAAAAAAAAAATATAAAATAAAACACTAAACTGTTGATATTAAGACATCTTTAAGTGAGACTGTTTCCACTTTTTGTACAAGGGCTTAATTATTTCTATAGCCCTGTTATTGGCTTTCACCCAAGGCAGTAAATATTTGGATAAAAGAGGTTTTATCAAAACATTCATGTCTTAGCAGGAGAAGCTGGTATAATGAACATCAATTATGATTCATTTTCACTATTGCTCAACAATGTGGCTCACAAGAACATTCATGTGGAAAAATGTGTGAGGGATGCTTCAAAATGCGCTTCAGGTGGAAAAATACAGATACGTTTCAGCCTCGCACACCGACATTACAGCATCTTCATTGATAATAGATAAAAATCACAGTAAATTTTGACATCATTACTTTATTAATACTTTGCAGTCTTTTAGCCAGCTGAAACTATATAAACTTGACTTTTATTTCATCAAGCTGCAAAAGAGACGTGCAGGAAGAGCCGCGAGACACGGCTCTTTTCCTGATGCCGAGCTGCATTTTCAACAACAAATCCCGTAACATCAGTTGGATTGCTCCAAATGAACGCCAAGCCCTGCAGCTAAGCTAAGCCAAGCCATGTGAAAACACAAGAGTATCAACATTGTAATTATGTCCATCTCCTGGAACTTCACCATCCTAGCATAATTTCAATTCCCTTTAACAAATTATATATTTATCCATAAAGTGAAGAAAAAGTTTCTATTAAATTAATAACTGTCTTTTGCTTTCCAGAGATAAGGTTAACAGGCCCTGTATGGAAACTCGGTTGTCTCTATGCCCAGCGGCGCTCTTCAGCTCATCCAGAGGGATTTTGAAGGGATTCCCAGACCAGAAGAGTCATATAATCCCCCAAGTGACCTCTGGGTCTCCACCGAGGTTTCCGTCCAGCGGGACATGCCCAAAAAAAAAAAAAAAAAAAAAACCAACCTCCCTAAGGAATCCTGATCAAATGGCCACACTGCTTTATCTGACCAAGATGTCATGTTAGGGCTTACATAATCATGCTGACTGGAGAAAGTTGTCCCACAGACAGGCACTGACCTCTACGAGGTGGGTCAGCCACAAAAATATCACTGCTAAAGACGCTGGATGTTTGTAGAGGTCCACAATCCTCTTACTTTGGAAATCAAGGTCTCAAGAGTATGAAGAAACGCTGGAGAGGCACAGAATCCAAAGCTGCTGTGATTTTCCCAGTCAGTGGTGATTTAGTGAGGCATTTCATCTGCTGATGTCAGTAACGCTGTGTTTTATCGAGACCAAAAATCAGCAGAGCCATCCGTCTCAGAGTTTTAGATCGAACGCTGCAAATAGGTAAAAACAAACAAAACCTGATGGAAAAAATAATGGCATCAAGATCATTTGGGAAAAAAAAAAAAGTTTATTAACTTAACAAGCATACAAAACAACAAATCAATTTTTAAACTACCAGTGCAGTTTTAGTGCAATTCCAAAATATATAGATATATGCATTTTCCATATGGGCATTGTTAATCAACTGTCAGAAATAACCGTTTAAGTAATTTGATTATCTTTTAAACAATTATCCTAGCCAGAGGAAATTCACACGTCATACCATCTTGAGGTAAAACTGTACACATCCAACCCTTAATGTACAAAACGAAGCACTAAAGATCGACACGTTAAATATTGAACGGAAATATTAGCACAATACAAATCGATGCATTTGTTAGACTTAAAAAAAAAGAAAAGAAAAAAAACAGTACTTTTGGTTTTTGAGTTTAATAAATATATAGGTAATGCACCATTTCAAACATACAGACAGAAATTGGTCTGAAAAGATACAGACTGTCAGTTTCCATTTAAAAATAAAAAGAAGATTTTTCTCATTAAATGCGTTTCTTTTTTTTTCCGAATTAAAAGCTGCAGCATCGATGAACGTGGGGGCAAAGCGACTTATTTAGTCACATTATTTATCCTCAGCCTTCAGGTTAAAAAAAAAAAAAAATTTTAATGTGTTAATAAAACATTCAATGTTCGATTCCTCAACAGCGATTGCAGACGCCACAAGTAAGTTTCATTAATTTCTTACTGAATGAGAATCTTTCTGTAATTTTAAGACCGGATCATAGAATTACACGGCGAAGATGCGAGAGCAATGAGTTCAAAGACGCAAAAAACAACAAATACACAGAGAGTACTTGCTTTTAGTTGGGTCCTGGTCGCATCCACCTTTCAAAATTTCCTACTCTTGCAAGTTTCGTGTACAGCTTCACCGTAAATGAAATGGAGTCGTCCTTTTAAAAGGACCAGCCAAGTATCGCTTCATATCCACCAGAGAAACACTTTGTACCCATTTCACAATTAATTTTATGGTCGTTTTCCATGTTTTGCCAACTTAATATTTTCTGGTTTGTGTAGGAGCCAGTCTCTCAGAACCGCAATTAGTGGAAATGGGGTGGAATTTAATGTCTTCAATAAATATATTATAAGTAATGTAAAATATTTGGAGTTTTAGCATTTTTGTGATTCTGCTTCTACAGAATTAATCAGTTAATTACTCAATTAATTAAACTACTGCACAATGGCCGAATGAATGTATGAACGGTTTGCTTACAGGAGAAAAAAAAAAAAAAAAAAAAATACATGTACGAAGGGAGAAAATGGCAACATGGAGGTACGAACTGGCCAAGGAGCAATTTGACCAAGAAGCCCTTTGAGTTTGAACTCTGACCTGCTGGTTCTTTCTGTCCAACGAACAGAATCGGACTGTGCTTCATTGTCGGCAAACACAATATGAAACAGGTTCCAACCCTAAAAGGTGTAAGCTTCACCATTCAGTGTGCCATGCTGAACAGTTTCTCTAAAAAAAAAAAAAACATCTGAGGAGCTCTGTAGATCGATCTATAAATTGCATGACTAAAGCCCGTTTATAAAAGGCAAATATTTTAACGATCCATGATTATCCCCCTTGGCCGACTTGTTTTTCCCTCCTCAGGTGCTGCAGGTACGATGTTGCATAAATAAACTCACCATGGAACCCGACACCCTTGCAAAGCTTATTGTTTTATACATTCCCTCATTTCAGCAAATTGGTTTCCCCTCATTTATATGTAGATATAAATGTATGTTTTAACTCAGCAGTTAATTCAGTTTCTTTTTTTTTTGTTCAATCACATATTCCTCAAGTTAGTACGTTAGTAAGGAAAACTGCTATGGTCTGGTTTACCTTGGGGTTAAATACTAAACACACTGGCATCACAAGTGTACAAACCAAAAAAAAAAAAAAATACAAATAATAAAATAAATTTATGCATGGTAACATCTTTCACTTGTATACAATTTGAAATTGTATGGTACCTTAAATACTATGTGCCCTTTGAAAAAGCAAGGAACGTGTACATCATTTAATATTTGTGCCATTTCTCTAATATGTGAGATTCAAAAAGCACTCGAGGTTTCATTCAGCACCAAGCCACACAGCGAGAACACATATAGGCCTTTAAGACACAGCTCTCAATCACAGCATGTTATCTGTACAGATCACAACTGGGTGAGCTGTGGCCATCCTTTCACAGAGTCTGAACTAAAGTAAACGCCATCTTGTTTCGCTTCTTCTGCTTTACTTGTAGCTAAACACAAAGTAAACTCAATATGTAGCCGACGAGATCGTCCTCCGATCTCCTCGGCTACATATTTTACAATACCCTAAAGAATTTTTTTTTTTTTTTTTCAATCTGTGCTTTAACTTTGTAAATTAAAGAGAAAGGCTTGGCCACAGCTTAAAGGGTAACTCAACAAAAACTTTGGCGCGCCTCTGCTTCACAGCCACGCCCCAGTGACGTCACAGCAGGTGTTCTCCGCTACCCGTCAAAGACCAAACACCTGCTGCAGCATCAGTTTGACTAATGATTAGAAGCTGCAGTCGCGGCCCACACAGAGGATTACAGCAGAGCTCATCAGCCTTATGCGATTCAGTGTTCAGTTACCCTTTAATGCTTCTCTTTTTGGTCTCCTCCCAGCATAGTCTGTACACTCTTCCAGCTCCACCTTCCCCAGTTAATGAATGTCGTTCCACTAGGTTCCTCTTGCATCGTCCGTGTTGCACTCTACCTAATGCACTCCTCCTCCGACGGGCTTTCTGATTCTTCGTTTTCACTGTCGTCCAACTCTGGAAGATCTCCCCAGAGGAGCAGATTCAGACCTGCAAGGATATTTAGGTAAATAAATAAATAAATAAATAAATAATGAAATATTTAACAGGAAGACACTACATGTTTACAACAGCCCACATTGGCACCCTCTGCAATGATGTGGAAACAGTTAAACTGAATTGATCTTTCACTGCAACTGCATTTACATAACTTTAAGTTAGAAATTCTGAAAACAGCAAGTCACAATGAAAGATGATCTTTTGAGAAGATGGCTGTACGGATCAGCCATTGGTACGAACGAGAAGTGATTGGAGCAAAAACTGCAGGTGAAGGCCTTCTGACAAAAACAACCACTGTGTGCGATGAAATAAATGTGGATCCTCGTTCTATTGCAATCTGTGGAACAAAAATTACCATCTGGGTAACGTGATATTTATACCCCAAGAAAACAGGCGATAATAAATTGCTAAATATAAATTCAAAGAGACGCTGTGAAATTTTATAAAGTCTAAATTTCAGATGCATTTATTTTATCCAAATAGTTGAATGCTACTGATGATTTTATTGAAAAGCGATTTCTTTGCATGGTAGTTTTTCCAACTGATGGAATGGAGTGAAATTTCAAAGGTTGGTTTTTTTTCCAACCTTATTCTTCAGCAGTAAAAGAAAAGTTTATTTTAAGGTGTTTTGCACATCTTTAACAGCGGGGCCTGAAGAAAAAAGTACCTGGTTAAAAAAAAAAAATGATAAAAGAGGGATGGGGGGCTTATACTAACCCGTAGCATCAAGTCTGTTGAGAGTGGACACAGCGTCGCTGTTGAACATCCAGAAATGGCCGTTGTTACATGACAGCAAGCAGGGTTTGCAGGGGGCAACCACATGATAACCCACAACATTGCCACTGTGAGCAGGAGTTAGAGGGAATAAAGAAGAAACCACAGGTCAGCACTTTTCCTGGGGACATGTGTGAAAAGTGCTAACTCCACTAGTGGCTGCCTATTATCTGCCAGGTGTTTTGTTTTTGTCCTGTGTGCAACAACAACAAAAGACTGGGAATACAAAAGAGGCTCAAACTCTGCTGCAATGTGAATTCACCTAAAATATACAGCAATGAAACTGCTTGGCAACTATTCCGATCATTTTAAGTGGAAACTTAAAATGCAGGTATTCCACTAGTAGTTCGTTCAAGTAGCAAGTGGGGAAATTAAAGCAAGTAGCGTTTCATTTATGTAACAAAAAAAAAAAAAAACATAAGCCTCATTTCCGAGCTAAAATAAAGCCTATTGATATCCTTGAAGACAACGATATTGTGAACATACCATTTGAGACATGCAATGTCTCTCAGTTTGCATTTGCAGCTCTCAGTCGAGTAGCAGCTGGCCACAAAGTCAACAGTTCTGACGGGAGGAAGCATCCAAATAGACACATAAGGCATTAAACACCTGTATAAAAATAACATCGACACTTGCTACACATAATACTTTCGTGGAAATATTTTACTGAGCAACACTTCTTGAAGCTAATTCCATCCCAGCAGCGGACATAAACAGAGGCTAGCAGCTAGGCTAATCCAGTTAGCACCTACCTGTTTGGAGGTATATCCGTGGAAAAGAGCTCAACTTCGGTGTCCGCAAGGAGCACAGCCTTCATCCCCCTGGTGCACAACAGACTGTCACAGAAGATGCAGTTCACCTGGGCCACGCATTTGTTCTTAAAGCTGGCGTTGGACGTGGACATTGTTGTTTAGCTAACAAAGATAAACCCCTCTCGCTGTTCAAGCCGGTGGTGTTAAACCAGTGTGGATCGGGTAAATGGTAGACGATTAACGTTTACTGTGGATGCGGCAACGGCGAATGGTCTAACGTCCTTGTACAAAAACGTTAGTCGTTTTGTTTTTTTCACCCCTCAGCGCTAAAACGGAAGACAGGTAACGGTACCTAAGAGGAATAGATACAGATAATAACCGCAAAACGACCGCTACATTGAAACCGGTTAGCTTTATTATTTAAAAATAACTAATATCGCCTTTTTATTCAGCTATCTCGAGATCCATGCAGATATACTTAACAGCTAACTCAGTAGCTGTCAGCTTTGTTTACAACTTCCTGGTGTTTAACGACACTTCCTAAAACCACGTTTAAAAGACCCTACATCGGATTCTCATTGGATGATTGTTGCAGGAGCTAATCTTGTTGGCCAGTTTTTTTACAGGACCCGAATTTGATTGGTTGAAAAATCAAAGTTGAAAAGCCCTCAGTAAATAATGTAAAGATCCACTTGTTAAGTGAAATGCCATTTAAATCTCATGCCACTGTTTTAGGAGCTAAAAGCTGGTCCGCATCATTTGTCAGCCAACGAGACAGAAAGTGGTGTTCCGGGTAGGCGGGGTTTGCGCAACCATTTCATCCAGTGCATCCGGGGCATAAACGTGCAGATCCATCGTTGAATTCTTCTACCTTGTTGCTAAAATATAGAATAATAAAGGACAGAAAAAGTAAGTAACATGCGAAACATCGCTCTCTGACACGGTACAAGTCAAAACAAAACAGAACAAAGTTATGATCACTTAAGCACTTAACGAAAGTTGTTTAGTGAGTGGGACTGTGCACACCAGAAGAACAATTTACTGTACATCATCTGATGATGTGTAACTCTTAATTGGTATGGTATGGCATAGTGTGATATGGTAAAGGTCGTGGTATTTGATTGGAAGAGTTGAGATTACATTTGGTTATCTGTTGTTTCAAAATCCTACTCATGGGCAGATAAGGCAATGGCTGAAAAGATTCTCTAAAAAAAACATATTGTGATGTATCTTTTTTTCTCTTGGCGTTGACAACAACAGATAATTTTCAATGTTTCCTTGATTAGAATCACATCAGACTGGGTCAATCTAGAGAAATAAAGTTTGGACTGAGTCGTTCTACAGTGGTAGCAAGTGGTTTAAAACTGATTTTGTGATTGGGAAATCCTTTGCCATTTGGGGCATTCATAGTTGGGGTTTTTTTGCGTCTTATCCAGGGTGCCACTCATGCAAGGAACATTTCTGTCCAGGCTGTTTATTGGCCAAGATATTATCTCTTGTTAGTCTGTATTTTGTTGCCGCCTGCTCGTGTTGCCAGTGACATAATAAACTCTGTGAAATAATTTCTTCCCACCAAACTTCAATCAAAATAGTTAAATATCAGAATATGAATGCTGATGTGTTAAAGCTTTCTTCTGATAATGTGATTAATGTTTGAACACTCATATCAATATTTTAAAGATAATAAATTGGGGTATTCCCCAATACTACATGTTCAGGTTTCGTACTGCATTTTGAATTTTCACATAATTTGTTTTGGAAATCTCCACACGATAAAAACAAAAACAGTTGATTTTATCATTGTGTCATAGGCAAAGTTTGCTTTGTGTTTTGAATATATGTGCTATTCAGCAGATTATGTTGGCTCGCTACTTGACCTTTGTCAATATGCTGTTCTCAAAATGTATGGTATTTTTTTAAAACAAAAAAAGCTGCTGAAAAAAATTTGTTATAGCACAATTTATTCAACATATTTGCTCTATTCTGATCACACCAATCAACAAGCCACGCGCTAAATTAATAAATGTTCTTAGTCATTTATTAATTTAAACCTAGTACTGTCACCCTCACATACAGTGACTGTAAGGGGCGCTGTTTCTGCAAAGGTGTTGTGCAATGTTCACCACTGAAACAAATACTGATCGATTAAGTATTATCTAAACACATATCTGAAACACGCATCCCCACCGTGATGTCAACAAGTGAAGCATTTAGAAGTGTGTAATAAATTGAAATTTAAAGGAATAAACATTTAAATCGGCTGTTTTTTTCATGAGACATTACCACCTCGTGTTCAAATGTCTAAATGAAGAGAAAACAAAAACACACAACTGAACGTTCTCAAAGTCAAATAAAATCTGATCACTTGGATTATTTGATGTCATCCGTGCATGTGGAAGCTTGTTAGATTTTATTTAGATTTTTTTTAATTGTAAACAATGTCTTACAGCAAAAGACATTGTTTATGTTATTGTTACACAAAAGACATAACCAATATCTTTTGCTTATATCTGAAGACAAAAACAAAGACAAACTGACATGTTGTTGAGTGGCAAATTGGACTGTTTAGTGAAATGCTCCCTTACAGACTTCTTCTGCTTTTGTTTTCTCGTCGCAATTAATCAAACAAATTCTCAAACTAGAGAGTGCTGAACCAAAGTGCTTTCCACTGGTGCGGTATTAATAATAAAAAAAAAAAAATAGAGATCAGGATAAAAACAGGTGGAAACAAAACAAGTAATTAGACAACGTAGGTAAAAACATGAACTTGTTTGGCATAAATATAGACAGGACGGAGAACTCCAGGGAATGCTCATCATTGTGTCGTTGATATTGGCTTTCATTCTGATTTTATGGAGTTTCAGAGCTTTAGAAATGCCATTATAATCCTTCCCTGACTGATGTATATTATATTAGTGAATTATTTCTCAAGATGTGCTGCGTTTTGAGACTTATGTTATCAGTCAAGTTGCAAGTTTTGATTATTATTATTATTTTTTTTTAATTTACAGGCCTGGCAGTAATCTTTCTTGGGTGTAACTGGTGAAATGTAATAATAATAATAATAATAATAATCAAAAACAAAAAAAACTATGGTTAACCAGACATAATTCATAACTCAACAACATAAAGCTATATTTTCAGATAGTTTGATTAGAATAGCTTCCCCCACCCTCTTATTAAATCATTGAAAACTGATTGTTCCAGTACCTCAAATTTCCTTGGTTTGATATTAAAATTAGCCTGAGAATCTGGAACGTTTGTTGAAGTGTAACAACAACGCACAAACAATAAAAAAAATCTGAAAGGGTAGCATAGCTTTTCACTGCTCTGGGAACCAAAGAAAAATAATCTGGCGGTTAACTTAAAAAAAAAAAAAAAAAAAAAAAAAAAAAAAAAAAAAAAAAAAAAACTCTTTAGACTGTATTTCATCGTGAAGGTAAGTCGTTGCTCGCTTTGCCTGTGTGAGTTCTACCCATGTGTGCATGCAGGCATCCATGCTTGTCCTGCGCAGTAGAGCTGACCAACACTCCATCACCACTTTGGTTTCCTGCCTCTTTCTCTCTCGCTTCAGGAGGAGGAGGAGGAAGAAGAACAGATCAGTTGAGTTTAGACAGGCGGGCGGGCACCAACGCGAGAGTTCTTCGCCATCAGGGGAAGTTTTAGAAGAGCTTACTTATGAACTCTATGTGTTAGGTTTTATTATTTTTTTAGTTGTTTTTTTTTTTTTTCCTTTTATGAAGGGAATGAATCTTTTTCCACTTGAAGTTTTTTTCACCACAACCGGTTTTGAGGAGGCGGTGAGGCAGGAGCAGCAGCAGCAGCAGCAGCAGCCGCGCCAAACTCACAATGCGCCCTGAGTGAGCCGAGGCAGGGAGACAATACAGACCGGAGCTGCCATCTCTCCACCCGGGATCTCCCCGTTTTTGGGCTTTTTTTTTTAAGTTCTTCTCTCTTCTGAACGTTGTTCCAGAAAGGCTTTTCTTTTTTTTTTGTTTTTTTTTTTTGTTGCTGTTGTTGCTTCTACCCACAGCCGGTTAAGCGAGCGGTTCAGAGTGGGGGGAAAACAAGTGGGATCTGATCTCCAAACTCAGCCATGACGTCTCCGGCGAAATTCCGAAAGGACAAGGAGATCGTGGCCGAATATGAAACTCAAGTTAAAGGTACAACTTTTTAATAATAATAAAAAAAATGCATTTCGCTGCACAAAGTGAAGCAATGTCGCGTCAACCTCCCTCCGCTTCCTTACTATAATATTTCCTTTGGATCGGCGTGTTATTTTCTCCCTCTACCTCTGTGTCTGCGCCCTCACCTATCACTCCTGCTCCTTTTTAATTGCGCCGACCCTTTGCGAAAAACGAATTTGTCGCCAGGCAGACGTATCAGATGTCTACTATTTAATTAATCGGAGTCATTTAAAGGGTAATTATGATGTCTCCAAGCGTGTGATCGCATGGGTAAGAGGCAGCGCATAGATGGCTAACAAAGGCAGGGGGAGGAAGAAAAAAAAAAACGCGCAGAAATCAGAGGTGTAGTCCAGATGTGGCCTCAGCGGTCTGTTATAGGGAGAGAGAGAGAGAAAAAGCATATGCAAAGGTGATGTGTAGTAGAAACAGGAGGAGGAGGGTGGAGGGGGGGGGGGGTTCAACACAAGCTGGGGTGTAGGGCGTTTTCTTTCCCTCGCTGCATGTCTCCTGCTTGTCTGCCTCGCTATTCTGCATTATGCTCCTCGTTTATGAGTTAAACACACATTGCAATTAAAAAATGGGAGGCATGCTCATTGATTACAGCTCATCTACAGGTTAGGCTGGTAAAAAAAAGAAAAAAGAAAAAAAAAAAGAAAAGGAAAAATCAGATTGTACTGATTGGGTTCTGTTGTGGCTTGGTCTATGAGAGTTAAAGTGACTGCTTATCTGATCTGTGAGGTTTATGTGGTTCATACCTCAAGCTGCAGAAAAAAAAGGAAAAAGAAAATCAGGGGTGGCTGGTAGGGGGAAGAGGGGATGAAGACAGGATATGATCCTCCCATGTGAACAGCCTGTGTACTCCAAGCTCTGCCACCGCTGGTGCTAGATCACTTGATAAGATGGGCCATCATCATCACCACTTCTCACCTCCATTTAGGACCGGTCTGATCCCTTCTTCCTACTTGCACTGTCACCCTCAGGCGCTCCCCTGTCTCCTCAGAAAGAAGCTGTTTTCCACGATCAACTTGTTTTGCCAGGGCTGGATTAGTCAGCCGCAAGGGGAAGAGGCATAAATTATGCCGTTGGACTGGAATTTCTTGTGTTAAAGTACACAAATTGAAAGGAAAACACGAGGTGAGCGTTTAGGTGTGGAGCCTTGGAACACCGTTTTCCTTTGGAAAAGGCTCACGTCTTCAGAAGATAGACGCGCAGCTCTCAGACGACTCAGACCGATGACAAGAAAGGGAAACTCGATGATCATCGGTTCTGATTGTAAAGGATTGCAAACTGGGCTTCGTTTGGATTGCAAGTGACTAATAACACTGATAAACGAGCAGGGTCTTCTAAATCTTTGACTAATAAAATCTGAAAAGTGTGGGTTGCCTCCTTTACTCTCATGACCCCTAGACCCTAGATCGACTTGTTTTTCAAGCTCAGTTTAAGACGGCTGTTCTGGGATGACCTCAGAAGGTCTGTATCGGAGTTATGGAGACGTCTGAGTGTGAGCTGTGTCCTTGGAAGAATTTCCATCTGTGTCGGTGCAAAGTTGACGGATAGATGCTCAAACAGACTCCCATCAGTGCAAGGTGGTCCCATGGAGTCAAATACAAAGTCGTGTTAAAATTTTCAGTCTTTTTTCTTGTAAAAACATTGGAGAACCATTATGTAAAGTTAAATAAAATATATAGATTTTTTTTTTTTTTTTTTTTTTACTTTAAAGTGACAAAGTGGCAAAACACGCTGAGGAGTGGCCTGCATGTTTCCCCACATTGGTTATTTGCTTCGTTGTCTAAGCTATCCGTGCTAGCATAGGTTGCTAGTTTACAGGCGTTTCCTGTAAACTGAACAAGGCCGTAGGAGAATCTTAGCTGCAGTGACTCACGTCACTGTTAACCTGCTTCCTCTCTGCCTGTTTGAAAACTCTTGTGAAGTCGCCACCACTGTACCATCAGTGTTTGTGTCTTAATCTCCCTCTGGACAGCTGTTTAAGCTGGGCAGTCGGCGCGAAGGCTTTCTTTATCGTCACCGCGTTGTGACGGCTGCCCGCCACACATGTCACACTGTGGACTTAATGTTTGTCCATCGACCCACTGCATCGATTCCTACAGTCGTTTACTCCACTGCTCCCCCGGTGACCAGCTGCACTGCTGCTCTGCCTCCACTATAACACTGCACATTTTTTACACATTTGAACTTATGGAAAGGTAAACCTGCATATCCGCATAGTTGCTTTTTTTTTTTTTTTATGTGCTCTACGTGTGTTGATTTGTCTGCTGATAATGCGTGCAGTCTGTCTGGATGCAGGGGCAGTTTGTCATGCTGTTTATGGTTGTGTAACCGAGGGGATACCTTTCTGAAAAGAAAATGCTTTGCTGCAGCAACACACTGCAGCATCGCGGGGGAAAATAAATGCAAGTCCTTCTGTGGATTCCAGATAAGCTTGCCGCAGAAGTAGCAGCACAAGTATGCACCGGTCCTCACAAATAGCTTTCGCATTGCAAATTGACCACCTAATGAATCTACTTAGCCTGACTATTTAAGAGTTATGCTGTAGCTGTTACCTCTTCAGCCTGGTAGTGTTTATATTGCCCACTATCACACTTTACTGCACTATATATGTCCAGAATGGTTTCAGTTAAGAGTGAAGTCACTTCGGTCTGCCATTCCTATTCGGTTTTCACTGCTTCTTTTTTTAGATTTTCTTCTAGTTTTCACTTCCTTGTCTGTGCTTTACGTAAAAAAAAAAAAGAAAAAAAAAAGAAATACCCATAAATCCAGATAAGACAGTGTTGGCTCTAACAGATATTGTTCTGTTGCAGACTGACTGAAGAATGTTGCCATTAATGCGTTCGTGCACATTGATGCTTTGGTGCCCTCATCCCTCTCTGAATCTACTGTACTTCACACAGATGGAGTGCTGATATGGGATTCTGGCTGAGGAGAGGAATGTTCCTACTTGCTTAGGAACAGGGTGTGTTTGTTAGTGTATGCGTATGAATGTGTGTGTGTGTGTGTGTGTGTGCGCGCATTTAAAGGGACACAAATAGGTAAAAGGAAAAAAATTGCAGAATACAGAGGGGAAAAAAGAAACAGACATGGCAAGAACGGCAGCGAGAGGGAACGAGGGGATCTCTCAAACAGGGGATAAAATACAGACGACCTGTTAGAAACGCGGCCGGAACAGTTAAGGAGTGTGGCTTTTGTTTTGTCCGGTATTAGGGATTTTACATTTGAGTTCATCTTTTTGAAGCATAAAAAGAAACTGATTTTTTTTATTTTTTTTTATTTTTTATTATTATTTTCAAAAATAACAAAAAAATTGTGAGGTACTTGTGTTCAGCCCTTCCGAGTCACTTTGTTAAACCCTGAGCCACTGGACTCGCTGGCTTTTGAGGTATTCCTCCAACGGCTTTAACCAAAAACAATTTTTAACCCGATAGCTGAAACTCAGTCCAACTGGACGGTGAGTGTATGTGTGGACATACATTTCCAAGTCTCCCTCACAAATGACCAATTGGATTTGGCTCTGGACTTTCACTGAGCCATTCGAACTGATAAATATGCCTTGACCTAAAACATTTCACTGTTGCTCCGGCTTGCTTGTTTGAAGATTGTTGTCCTGCTGGAAAACGAATCTCCGCCCCGGTGTGGAATCTGTTGTAGCCTCTCACTGGTTTTCTTCCAGAATTGCTCTGCGTTTGGCTCCATCTACCTTCCCAGTAACTTAATTGCTGAAGAAAAGCATCCCCCGCAGCATGATGCAGCCGCCACCCTTTTTTTTGTTAGGATTTAGGATGCTTTCTCCATCTGTACATGTTGGTTTTCTTGCTTGCGTTGCAAAAACATATTGCGCCTTCTCCCACATGTTGGTTGTCTCCTTCACATGGTTCGTAGCAAACGGGAAACAGGACTTTTCATGGCCTTCTTTCAGCAGTGACTGTCTTGTTTCCACTCCTTCATAAAGGCCAGGCTGGTGGAGTGGACGGGTCACAGTCACCATGTGTCCAGATTGTCCCACCTGAGCTGTGGACATCTGCAGCTCAACCAGAGTCGCCATGGAAATGGTTTGTGCACTGATGTTATTTTTTCAAATCTCTGAGGTCTTTACACTGAGATTGGATCACACACAAGTGGATGTCATTCACTCATTAAGAGACTTTGGAGGGCAGTTTGTCGTGTTTTGGTGAATGACATCAGAATAACTTGAGATGGTTCAATGCTTGCCGTCCATTGAACATTTTGGAAATACTTTATTTGAAGCGGTGTGCATAAGACTGTCATGACACTGTCATGAACATGACATAGCATCTGTTACGAGCATGAAGGAGTCTTCATGAATGTTTATGACTGCTGTCATGAAGTGTAAATAATGACACTTTTAAAGCAAAGTTGTAATGAAACTTCCATTAAAAGTGTCATCATTTACTGAATGACACTTCATGACAACAATCATAAACATTCATAAAGATTCCTTCATGTTCATAACAGATGCTATGTCATGTTTATGACAGTGACATGCCAGTCTTATGCACACCGCTTCAAATAAAGTGCAACCAAGATTTAAAAAAATAAAAAATCAGCATTTTCCCTTCCACTTCACAACCTCTGTGTTGCTCTGTCCGATTAAAATTCCTAATGTAATATACTGAAGTTTATTTTCACTGCAAATTCAGGGATGGAGTAGATTTGTTTAGGGATTAGAGCCTGAACAGTGCGTCTGCCTGCGTGTTCGTTACTCCATGCTGACAAGGCAGCTGTGGAAACGTATGATTTAGGATAAAAGACTGCTTTCACTGCCACACAATGGGAGAGAAGTGGTGACACAGAGCGGGTCTGTGGATCTGTGTCTTCGTCTCATTGAAGCCTCGTGCTTGGGCCATACGTTGAGGCGACAGCTGTAATTTATTAAACCAAACAACGGTGGAAAAAGACGTACACGACGGCTCCGCGTCGGATGCGTGTGGCTGAAAACGCGCAGCGGATTCGGATCGTGTTCAAATCGAGGCGATTCAGAGGGTCAGCCGTAAAACGCGTAGCATTTACTTCCTGTAGCCCCGCGCAAGTGCGCTGATTGAAACTGCTGACATAGCTCAAAATAATCAGACAGGAAGGAAGGATGTTTGTGTAAAACGGGAACACACATGGATCATACAGAAGTGTGCGAAGCTTCCTGTTTAGACCCACGGCTTTGTGTTTGGCCAAAGGAATCAGCTGCCTCTCACATAACACACACACACACACATACATGCACACACACACATAAAGCTGCAGGACTTTGTGGTCTGTGAGGCTTATTTTGAACCTGCAGTTACCATTCTTGCACCCTAAAATAAAAAGCAATAGAATGAGACAGACAGCCTCCTCCATCCGTGGTGTGGCAAAAGAACAGTAGTCCAAACCAGGTGTCCCTGGCTGTAGGATGTGTGTGTGTGTCTGTGTGTGTGTGCTGTGTCAGCACTTGACCAGGCGCTTATTGATTTCCTGCTTCCTCCGACTGTTTGCTTTCTTATTCTTTGCTGCTCGATATGAAAATTTACTGCCGCACCTGAGAGAAAACACGCAGCAGCACTACATCTGCTCGCTCTGTAAGTGCTGAGGTGGCCTCCTGCAGTGGACTCACTAACGTGTGTGTGTGTGTGTGTGTGTGTGTGTGTGTGTTGAGCTAAACTCTGGTTGAACAGGTCAACTTTTGTGCAACGTCACTCAAACAGGCACAAAAACTCAAATTAGTTCATGTAAGGCACAAAGTCGCTCACAGCCGCACTCGGCCCTGCGGGCTTGCTGGATTTGTTGTTACCTGCTGCGGCATTTAATTTAATTTAATTTAATTTTTTGCATAATGTCAACTGTCGCATTCCTCTGAGACAGTTGGTTTATGTGAGATGACAAAGTGGTGGTGCAGAAGAAGTTGCTACATGCCTGTGTTTGTGTTTGCGGGCTCCACGGTTGGGACGTTACACCGTCTTCTCAAATGATTTTTGTTTCGAGGTGTGAGGGATGTCATTTATTAAACTATTTGGATGTTTGTAAAAGGTGAAAACTGAATTTGGAAAAATTGAAGATCAACTCTCATGAGTCCCTCTATAATTCAGCAGCAGCCAGGACAACAGACCACGATTTCCAATCAGCCGTGGCATCGTCGTCAGGGCTGCCAATCATCTAAAAAAAAAAAAAACTTCATTCCTCATTTCTACAGTTTATTTCATTCGACATTCGGTCAAAATTCACGCCATATTGTCCTCCTTTCTTCCCCACTGTGTTTTCCTCCGTGGTGTTTGTCAGTTGTCGTGAAATATGACCCTCGTCCTCCTATGACAACCCTAAAACCTATAATCTGCAACCCTTGATTACAGTATACGCCTCACGTATCGTGCGTGTGTGCATGCCTCACCCTCTCCTGCTGGACACCGACTCAAAAACAAGCTGGGACGTTTGGGTGTCACCGAGTGTGTGCCGGTGGACAGCAGCACTTTTAACAGGACAGAGATCCATATGAAACCCAGCAGGGCGGAGACAAGGCCTGGCCACATCCTCTGTGAGACAATCAAATAGGCTGTAAATAAACAGAGAAGGAAAGGAGAGAACATACAACAGAAGAAAGGTTGTATAATTCTCCCGAGGGGCGCCAAAGGAAACAGGTTGTGTTTGAACAGCCTTCGTGCTGGACGGAGAGCAGGAGGAGACATAGCGAGGGGCTCTCACCAAAGGAGGAAAAAGGGCAGGGAAAAAAAAAAAAAGGAGTGGAAAGAGGAGGTGGATCTGGAAAACACGTGAAAGGAAGCCAGGATAGATTTTAAAGATGCTCAGAACCGCCTCTTAACACTCCTTGTGTATGTGTTGCTCTTCTAGCAGCCGAATCTGCGTCTCTTCCTCTCTGCTTCCCCCTCCATCAGCATTTTCTCCCGGCGCCGATAGTTTGGTTGCCAGGGTTACCGAATTGCCCCATATATTTTTTTTTATTTTTTTTTTTTCTGGGTTTGGTAGAAGCAGAAGGGAAAAATGAAAAAGAACGATGTAGATTCGACTCCCCTGCAGGCAGAGCCTGGTTAATCAGGTTAGCACCAAGGTTTGAAGCCGTTTGCAGACCTTTGTTTTTAAAGGTTTGTTTTCCCTCATTTGTGGTTTAAACTCTTATTTACGTTCATACCTTAATTTCTGCTAGATGCCAGTGCTGTTGTCCTTCTTTGTCCCCTTATTTTTGAGAAAATAGGAATGAGAGATGAATCAAGTCATTATTATTATTTTTTTTCTGTATCCAAGATTTGGTCGTGTCTGATGTTTGCTTCACTCAAAAAAGTAAAAAAGGGTTTGTTTGTTTTTTTCATCCAGTCTATTGATGCGTTACAGACCATGTGTGGTGGGAGTTCTGAGTTTTCATTTATTCAATGAACAAGAAGGAAAAACACATTTTTTTTAGAATTTAACCCGCCAATGTTTGGTAGATTTATTTGTTCAACTTTAACAGAAAGATAATAATAATAATAATAATAATAATAATAATAATAATAATAATAATAATATTAAACTCCTGCAGCTGTTTCCCCGGTTTAAGTCGCCGATCCAAACTAATATTATCTGAAGCTCGATAGATTTCTGGGAGCCTGGTGTTGCATTTTGAACCCTGTAAATAATTAGCAGAGAGAAAACAGGATGTTCTGGGACCGAGGGGAGAATCTGGCTTTTGCGACAGGTTTCTCTCTGTTGGAACAGAGCAGTCGCAGCACACTGGCCCTCTCTATCCAAGTTCACACCTCTCCTAATGCTGTTTTAATGAAGCCATTCATCACCTCTTCTCAGCTGAATCCGCATCACTTTTCACATACACACACAGACTCACACACACACACACACACACACCAAGCTTCCTGCTTTTTCTTTCTTCTATATGTGCGAGTGTGAGAACGCTGTGTTTCTCCCCACGGCCCCCTCGCTCGTTGCCATGTTGATGCACCAGTTCTATTTTAGTTTCTCCCAGATTTTGGAGCGGCTCTGGTAGGGGTTGGTCCCACTTCGCCCTCCCAAGTATTTTTCCTGAAACAGGCTGATTTAAAACGCTGAGTCCTACCTTTTGCTTTTAAACCCGGCCGTTATACGGGAGTGCTGCAGTTTCGCTTCCCACGGTCAGCACGCATGCGCTCGTTATCCGCAGTAGGATGATTGAAAAAACATGCCGCACATTCCCTTCCAACGACCATCCCCTGGTCTGTGATCCTTAAAACAGAGAGAGCTAAGCGTCTGTGTCTTTTCCCAGATCCTGCTTTTGCATCATCTGTTGTTATGGACGCATGGTTTTTTGCATCTAGATTAAAGTGTGTCTTAAGCTTTTCTTTTTAAAAAGACAAAAAAAAAAAAAACACATTACTGCACTCATGCAACCGCCAGAAATCATTTCAAATCAGAGTCAAGGGTTAAAAGATTGATTATTACTGGAAATATTTATCGCAGGCCTGTCGGTTTGGTACGTATGAATATAAAACCTGAACGCATGCAGAGTGTTGATATGGGAGCTAAATGTGAAATGCAATGTTCTGTATATTTTTATACATATCGTAGCGACTCCCAGTGATCGCTGAACTCTAAATTTGGGAATATCAAGGCTTCTCCTGCAGCTACAGTGGGACTAACACGAGATAAAGACTGTTCGACTCGAGCTTCAAGCCTCGACTCCAAGTCAGGTCCAGAGTTGGAGTGGAAGTCAAATATAAAGTGTTTTTATGATTTCAATGTTATTCTAACTTGTGCCACCATTTGGACCAATAATAGACAGCGATCTAGTTGCTTTTACTTCAAAACAGAACAGCAACAATCAGCCTGATTTGAGTCGGGTTCGTCACTTCTTGGCTTTTGAAATTTACTTCAAACATGTTTCTTGTTCAGATTGCAATATTTTGCTAAGCTTATTGTTTATCTTCATATCATGAAGATTACTGTAAACTTTATCAAATGTGCTCAAGATTAACTCTGTCTGGGGTGCGCCTGTTAAAAAAGACGCAGCTTATGGGAACATTTTTGTTACTATCATGTTATTTTGCATAAAGCGATGCTATTGCAGTCTACACCTGAAACAACAAGCACACAGAGACAGAAGCCATTCAGGTTTGGTGAGTTTCTGTTAAGTTCAAATGAAAAAGTGGCTGCAGTTTTATGCTTAAAATGAGCAAAAACAAAACTTGCTCGAAGGCGGTTTAAACACAAAGCACCCACACCGTTTTCCAATTAAAGCAGTTTATGCTTTCGGGTGTGGCTGTTTTATCTCTCAAGTTTCTAAATTGATTTATGTATTTGTTTTGGAACCAACATGCCAATGTGGCCCGGTGCCACGGTGCCGGGTTTTTGACGGTGCCTTAAACTGCAGTTTACCTGCAGCCTGCTGCGTTCTCCAGCTGTCGGGTTGCGCAGGCGGGGAGAACCGTACCCGAGGCCTGTTATTTACCTCGCTGCAGGAGCCTGTGAGGCGGTGCAGGCTCTCGGAGTGCCTCTCGCTGAGAATGGCCAGAGGTGCGGCGGCACGAAGAGCAGGCTCTCTCCTGCTCCTCTCTCATGCATGTGTGAAGCGTGTCCCGAGGCTGTTGGGAGATGTGCTAAACTAGCCGTCCACAAACAGGAGGGAAAGAGAGCGGATGATTGTTGTGCTGATGCCTTTCACGCAGTCAGGGCTTTGGTGCAATGACATCATGGTGGATATGGTATAGAAGTACACACAGACTTGAACGAAAGCCCTGCAATAAAAGATAATTATGAATCTTTGGGGATTTTTATTTTTTCTTTACTGTTACCAGTTGAGACAGAGGCATGCTGAATGAGTAGATGCATATCCACATACCACTGAGATTGGAGTTTTGGCATGCTAAGCGTGAGGACGATTGGGGTGAAGTATGATTGGTTGAAAAATAGTTGTACACATTGATAGAAGGCTTTTTGTTCAAGACTCTTGGTGGAGTCTTCTCATCTCCGGAGTCTGTGTTAGCTTTTAAGAGGGGCAGCATGACCTAATAAATGAATCGCTAACAACTAAAAGCTGTTTCACTTGCATCACAAACATTTTTTTTTTTTGCACATGTCCTGAATGGGGTATTTTGCACAAATGGTGGAACAACAACTTGCTGCTTCAAGAACTTTATTTTTTTTTTATCCGCCGTCATCGGTGGCCGCGCTTACTAGCCTGAACATTCACGGCAGAGGCTCTGTTGGGAGGGGAACTAGCCGTAGCGCTACAGCGAGCAAGAAGGAGGGCGTGAGCAGCAGGTACACGAGGGTGATTGGTAACACTAAGACCCTCCTCCTTTCTCTGATTGGTTGTTTCTGACGGGGAGTGGCGTATCTCTGCAGATGGCAGCAGGAGTAAAGGGAGGAGGCAAAGGAGCTCAAATTTTCACCGATGATGTGTCTCACATTATGCTGCTAGGATGTAGTGGCAGTTTTAACAATTATTTTAAAAAACGGTGTGTTTTTTTTTTCTTTTTTACTGCTGCTTTAAATCCCAAGATTACAATAGGTATAAAGTAATTCGAACAGTCAGTATGTTTTTTTTTTTGTTTTTTTAGTTGTTTCTGATAAGGCTGAACAATTCACACCAGTGATTTACAGAGGAGTCTTTACCTTCGGAGTGCCTCTCTTTCAGCGTTTAGCCCACAGAAGTGCATAAAGACCATGTGCCTGCCTGCGCTGTGGGATACCCCTCTCAGGTTACTCCCTTCGCCCACCCCCTTCCCCTCCCTTCGCTCTTCTTCTCCTCCCCCGGCAGACTCCCGACTCCGTCCATGTGCTTCAAATAGAGTGGAAACGTGAACATCCCACCCCTTATACATGCACACACACATGCTCATTCCTGTTGTTCAGTGGCCCATTTAGCACAGGGGGTTACAGTGTGGCGGGTGGGTTATTTCCATTACAGATAATACACTTTATGGTCCGTTACATCTAATGGAAAAAAAAAAAAAAAGGGGGACGTTTACTTCTGTCTGGACCTGTTCTGAGCTGAAGATCAAGAGTTTTTTTTATTTTTTTTCGCAGAAATAAGAAAAAAGACAACTCCCTCGTGTCAGAGGGGGTGAAGATTTTCACTAAGTGAAGAATAAAGAGTTGAAGGGGGGGGGGGGGGGGGAGGGGGCTTAGCACAAAGACCCCCTCCCATCAATCACTCCGTCACATTTGTGGCATAGCTGTTTGACACAAGCATGTTCTTGTGACCCTCATCACTCTTTTTTTTTTCTTCTTTTCTCAGAATCTCTTCTCTCTCTCACTGCCCCTCTGTGCATTTTCTTTCTGTTCGAGGCAGAGTTGCGTGTTAAAGGTTGCTGCCCGTGACACATCTGCATATACACACACAGGCATTGTCTCTGTGTGCAAAGGTTGCAGTGGGAGGCAGCGGGCAAAGTGACTGGAGAGTGAGAAGAGCTCTTGTTGTAAGCCGGTGGTGTTCCCTATCAGGAATCCGTTCTGGAATGCTGGATTTCATAGCATGAACATAAAGCGTTGGGAATCACTGTGGCCCCAGTTTGATTGCTGAATTTATGGCGTCGTCTTGTTAAGGAACTGAACGGAAGCTATGTGACATATGGTAGGTTTCAAGGAAATCACAGTTTATTTCAGGCTGGTGCATCAAACACGTCTCCTTTACACATCATCACAGCAATATCCATCCTTACTTTATCTAACATGGTTGTCCCTAGTGGGAGGTGGGGGGGGGTCGTGAGGGGTGCTGGTGGCTATCTGCAAATTTGGCAGGATTGCCGGCGCTCCGTTTGCTCTGGAAGGGTTAAAGTTAAGCCAAAATATATCCAGATTTATTTTTACCCACTTGTTTCTTAGGATTGGAAGTCGTGTTGGAGTTTTAAAGTGGCCTAATCAGAGTCCTGACCTGAGCTAAAGATTAGGGTGCTGGCAAAGAGCAGTTCCAACCTCTAAGACTTGGAGATAATCAACAGACATTATTATTATTATTATTATTATTATTATTATTATTGTGGTAATCCCAATGAAGGCTTTTTAAGTAATTACTGAGAAGAGTATAAAATACTTTTTGGCACTTTCTAATGAAATGTCAGTATAAACAGTCAAATAGCTTCTTTCAAAAGTTGTGCTCCTTTTACATTCTTTACATTATTATGTTTTGAGAGCCAAATATCAGAAAAATCCTCACTGGTTAAATCGAGCAGTTTGACTTTATTGAACGTAGTGTAATAAAAGAATTAACAAAAGTTATATGCAAACAAAATACATTTCAAACAAAGGCAAACAAACCAAAAGAAGAACAGCAGTAAAGGTTATTTACACGTTCAGTGACAATCATTTACATTTTAACATAGGTGAATAAATTTGGGCTTAACTGTAAGTTGAGATGAAATTTCAAGGTGTGGATACAAATATGAAGTAACGTGATGTTATCTAATGAAACTGTTTAAATAAGTTCGACTGGCTCTGCTGGTTTTGGATGGGAACACAGCTGTTGCACCTCCACACATCATGCTAACACTTACTGCCCATTGTTTTCTGCCCCCCCCCCCCCCCCCCCCCCCCCCCCCCCCCCCCCCCCCCCCCCCCCCCCCCCCACCCCCCA